>NC_081794.1:26362420-26662420 GCF_963082965.1 Carassius carassius
GATAATGTATGCACATTTTCTTATTTTGAAGTTCAGAGCCATATGTGGCGGTGAGCTCCGAGCAGGTGAGGAGTCGGGGACGCTTTAATTTGCTTGACAAACATTAGGCTGGAGTCTGTCAGCCGGAGTATAGTGACTGCCAATCTTTATTTACCCTTTATTGATTACCCCAAACTCTAAACATCTGCATACCTTGTATAAATTTTCACTTATGCACCGGTCTTGATGAATGGTGGCGCTCCTCGGCTTCCCTGGGATCTCTGGCTTTCAGCTGAGAATCACAATCAATTATTGTCATAACGCAACTGAGATCTGCAGCAGGAGAGAGAGAGAGAGAGAGAGAGAGAGAGAGAGAGAGAGAGAGAGAGAGAGAGAGAGAGAGAGAGAGAGAGAGAGAGAGAGAGTACGAGGGAGGAATGTAATACTGAATTGATAAAGTACGGCTCGGCTAATAAGAAGATGTGTTGGATAAGTTGGTGACCCATGTGTTTGTGGCAAGAAACACTTTCAACATTTAACAGAGATCCAAACAAATATTATGACTGAAGAGTTCATCATTGTATTGATTAGCGTTACATGATGAATTGGTTTGTTTTATTTTTCAAGCAATGTCAAATTCTGTTTGGCAGATAACAGCTGGAATGATATTTGATTATCACAAATTTGTCCAACTGCATTTTGATTGCTCTGTAAACGGATCGCTGTAACAGACTAACCTTCAGATTTCTCATCACCCTGTGTGTTTGAGTGTGTATTCAGAAGTACAGGATCCATTTGACCCCACAGTGTTTGAAGCTTTGGGAGGAAGTGATTGGAGAGGAGTAATTAAGCATTAAACGGTCTTGACCCTGTCCATTAAAGCCTCTCTCACAGACACATTATTACTGTTGCTTCCTTTTGTGTGTTTAAACAAGGCTGTAATGGAAGCATACAGGTTCAAAGCCCAGGGGTGTCTTTTACCTACTCTGTTGTTTCATAATTATGCTTTATATTAACAACTGTATTTAGAATTTATTTTTTCTTTGCTCAGTACTCGTATACTCAGAATTAAAGAAATGTCTCAGTTTTTTTTTAAAGAAGTTGAATTAGATTTACAGGAAGTGGACACATAGGTGATGCATTCTGGGAAGCAACGTGTTCTTTCACCCTGCTCCATAAAGTTAATTTGTTATCTCAAACCAAATTTAAAAGTTTGGAATAAAAAAAAAGTGAAAATTTAAAAGCATTTTTATTTATGTTTGGAATTGCACACAACCTTGCTGCGCACACACTTATGTTCAGATCTGTTCATTTCAGACCTTCTTGTCTGGGCAGTGATAAATAGACCAGGGTTATCATCTCTTACTCGCTCTCTTTCTTTTTCTCCGCCTCTGTCAGTCTTATGAAATAAGTGTTTTGTGGTGGCACTGAGCAGCCCTGGGTCAGGGTGTACTTGACTGAGAGACGGATGCGTATTAAGATAAATCACTCTGTGGAACAGCTGCAGAGGTCGAAGGTCACACATCAGACTCACCCCGCGCCGACTTCCTGCTTTAACACTGTCAAAGGCCAAAGTCTGGGCCCCATATATCTGTACCATCACCACATCAGCCAGTCTAGTGCCTCTACATCTATATCCACTCACTCAAGAGCAGTCTAGATCTACAGTGGGTGACTTAGTGCAAAAATGCTTTTTTAAGCATTATTTTTAGCATTTTGATGGAATTTTAACCAGTTTCATTATACGATTTGAGTGAAAAGTTTGAGGTTGTAATGTCCTTTTCTCTGTATTGCTTTATTAAAAACCACTTTCTGCAGTTTTTCCTTGCTTCGAATGACACTTCGGCCCACCTTAGATCTTAAAGCTAATGCTGGACCTAGATGACTTTTAGACCACACCGTACATCAGTTCTGGCATAAGCCTTCCCGTCCGCTAAATGTCACCCAGCGTTTGGGGAAATATACCTGCGCTTTCATTATAACACCTGTTTTGTATGTCACTTGCCAAACTGGCACCATCATCGCCCTAATTTCTTTAAGAGGGGATTCACGCTACATTGCAGAACAGAAGTGTTTTAGAAAGCATAATTGCCATGCAAATTCCAATCAGCGGGGTTTATGATATTTATTTATTTATTTTTAAAGAGGAAATGTTGTTTTCTGTAGAGTTACGCAAGCATTCATGGATTTAGCCGACAGCTGTTTAGTAGCGTATTATTTTCTCTCTGCGAAGGTGGAGAAAAAGTGAGAGAACGGGAACGAGAAGAAGAAAGACAAATCTTTTTGGAGGCATAAATGCATGACGGAGGATGCATATTGTGTTTACTTGTGAGAAAATGAGGGGAGGCAGGTGAAAAATATGTGTCTGTACTTGTTCAAATTTGAGACCTGCAAATTTGCACCCTATTTCAATTTGCCTGCGTGAGGCAGCAAGTGCAAATAGCTTATTGAGGGTGAGATTAAAGCAGAAACGGAGGAGAGGGGCATAAATCTGACAGGGCTGACTTGTACCGTCATGTAAGCGTAATGACTATCACACTGAATCAACTGCCGGAGCTCGCGGCAGCTTAACACGGGGAAAATTTGCCTGATATGTGTGCGCGAGTGTGCACTAAACCCTCGGCAGTAATACAGCCGAACCGTGTGACTAAATTTTATAGTTCATGAAGCATATTAGCGGCAGGCTGTATCCGTGCCCCATTCAAAAGGTGATTTCAATTTCAGATGCTCATTTTTCATGAAGATAAATACGCCACGTGTCGCAATTCCCCTGAAGTAAATATTGCAGCAATAGAAGGCTACTGGGGGATGGGGCGGAGACACAAGTCTGATGTGTTTTTATGTATTTATTTATTTTTTCATTTGTATGGTAAGTGGTGGGACTTGTGGCCTATCGGGGAACAAATTGAATGTTTAATCTGCAAGCATGCAGATGGGACCCGGTGTCGTAGTCTGAGACTTGTCTCAGGGTAAATTGAGAGTTCTCCTGCACGCACCAGTAAAGCTGATGTTTGGTCTGTTGGGGCTGACGTTTGTGGAATCAATGATCACTGTGACCTTCCACAAAGAAAGTGACCAATTTGAACACATTTCCAGATAACCGCCCAAGCCGAGGTGTGCTAAGTACACGCAAGTGCATTCAGATAGACGCGCTCAGTGGAACGGTCCAATTGTTAAATGAAAAGTTGAGGAGAGACTTTGGCGGTCCCCCAGGCGTTGCTACGGCGGCGTGTCCCTTGTAGCGTTATTGCATTTCATAGCATAGCTCTTGTTTATCAAACATGGGTTTTATTTGCGCGATGCAGCCATGTCAGCAGTGGAGGGGAGCTAGATAGTCTACGAGTCTAGCGCCGTACACTAGATGTGTTCCCTGAGGTCATTAAAAGTGTGAATATCTGCATTACTCCGTGGTGTTTTGCTGAAACTGTTGTTTCTCGGAGGGCGAGTTCACTAATATCCGCCTGGGACAGATAGAGGAAGCATTACATCAACAAATCCACACATAAACACAGCGAAAAATCTCCCAATAATTGGATTATTTTCTTGTTGTTTTAAAGTTAATAAGTGAAAAGATATTCAATTGCGGGGCCCAGTTGCAAGCTTGTTAGAGTTTTTTTTATTTATTTTCTTTTTTCCTTGTGTCTTTCTTTCCTTCATCCCTTCATCTAGGCTGAGGTTGAGAATCGCATGTCTAAATAGGGCACATAAAGTTTGTCAAAGGTTCTGTTGTATATTAATTTAAGTCGCAAGTACTGCCGGTAGATGACACTGACAGCATTTTGATTAAGGATTTTATACATGAAGAAATTTTCATTATCGCTTCTCCTTGATTTTGACGGGATGGTTTGGGATGGTGACCCGGCACCGTGACAGCGGGTTCCAGAATAAACACCTCTGTACTGAATCCCACCCTGTGCTGGATCCACACTTACAGTGGCAATTAATGGGGCCATTTCCTCCAGGGAGGCCCCGGCCTTCCCAGGCCCGAGCCGGCTCCTCTGAGGGAGTTTGGCCAGGAGGCCAGCTCTAGGAAGAGTGCTGGTTGTTTCAAACTTCTTCCATTATGGGTAACAGAGACTACATGCTTCTGTGACCCTTCAATGAAGCAGAATATTTTTCTGAACTCTTCCCCGGATGTGTGGATTGACACAAACTTGTTTCTGAGCTCTACAGGCAGTTCTTTTGACCTCAGGGTGTAGTTTTTGTTCTGATATTCATTATCAGCTGTTAAACATTTTTTTAAGACACATATAAGCCTTTCCAAATCATACCCATTCAATTGAATTTCCCGAAAGTTAACTTCAGTTGAAGAGTAGTTACATCTACACGCAATATGAATGCTTCTGAGCAGCAAAAAAGTCTCATATAAGGTTATGAATACTTATGCAAAAGAATCAAATTTTTTTACATTTTTAATACATTTTACAAAGATGTTATAAAACATCAAATTCTTAAATTGCATTAAAAGTTATTGTGACGGATATGTGACAAGACAGTAGACTAAAATGATATATAGACATTTTTTGCTATTGCATGCCCAGTTTGGAATCATATTTCCTTTTATCTTTCAAAAACAATGTGATCTGTTTGTGCTTCCTCTTCTTTTGAGCTGAAAGCCCCCTAGTGGCATGCGGCAGTTTGGAAACCACCTCTCCCTGTGGCTTGTCATTCTAATACAGCTGAAAGAGCTATGAGATCCTTTAATAACCCTCCAGCTCATCGCCCCCAAACCCCAGCGTGCGTGTGGCGGCCCCTGAAGGAGCCGCATCTCCATGTATGCTGACACATTTGTGTACCTGCGACAGGAAAGACAGAGGCCAAAACGCTGTCGGCTCTTGCCTCAACTACTGCTCTACAAAATCAACCTGACAACTCGATGTTTTCTCCATGGAGAAAAGTGTTTTTCCCCCACCCGTTGTTTTTTTTTTCTGTAGTAAAGGATGCTTGCATGTCAGTCCTGTGAGCGAGAGCTTCCTTATTATTTGCCTATAACCCTGTTTGAAAGCCCATGTGTCCCACGCAGACAGGCAAAAGCAGCGGTGTCAGTTATACGGGTAACAGCCATCAGAGGGACAGCAGCTTTGGAATGCATGTCTCCTTCTCTGCTTCCTTCCCTGTCTGAATTTCACTCCACTTCAGACCATTTATCCTGCTGTGCTGCGAGCACTTTGTCATTCCCTGTCCCTCCCGTTCACTTTTAAAGCATGCAAGTCGGATTCTGTCAACTTGCTGCTTCCTCACAGAACTCATGGTTCATTTGTTGCTGCTTAAATTAGCAATTTATTTGAAGGTGGTGGGTCAGATAGGAATGACAAAAAGATATCTCTTTAATGTCTTGACATCAAATAATGACATAAGTGAGGTTAAATAGAGAGCAAAATTTTTGCCTCAAACTATGTTAAGGTTTGCCAAGATTTCTTTAGGAGACACATGAGACAAAGTTGATGCTAAAATGATCTATACATGACAACTCCTATAAGTTCTGTCAGCAATGAAAGAGCAACATATGAGCAATAAAACTGCATTAGGGTCACCTAGGGGAGAAAAATCATAACTTAGATTTTTTTTTTTTTTTTTAGTACATCAGTTATTTCTCGTAGACAGTTGGAGAGGAAATACAGAATATTTTTATCCCACAGAAAAAAAAAATACATCAGAGTTTCAGAAGAGATCTCAGCGCTATATCAAACTGCTCAGGTTTGTGCTCCAAAAATGTTACATTATTTTTTTCTTCCAGCGTTATTATTTCATTATTATATTATGGAATTTTAATTAGAACATCGATACTTGGAATTCTCAAAAAAATAAAAAATAAAAATTATCATTGGGATGTTTAAAATCATTGGAACTCTTAAAAGATATAAAAGAGCAACTTCTGAGCAATAAAATGTGCATTTTTGTTACCTAGGAATAACCAAAAACCAAAACAAATCCCTATAATAATATCGATTGTTTCTACTAGACAGTAATTCGATCAAATTGAAAGTAAATAAGGCAGTATAAAAGCAGTTTCAGCTAAATTCCCTGCAATGTCTCAAACTGCACTCAAAATATTTCAGTGTGAACTCAAACATTACTTGTTACATGATTCCTTTCTCATGTAATTTCAGGAAAGACAATGATTATACTTTAAGAGTTCACAGTTACAGTACATCTCCTGAACTGTAAAATAGCATCCTATGAGCATTAAAATGTTATTTTGGGTGTGAAAAAAAAAAAAGCCACATATTTCTTGGCCTCTGTGTGTGTGTCACATCGTCATGAATGTGTGTGTGTATGTAAAAGAGAGAGAGAGAGTGCTCAGATGAAGAAGAAAAAAAAACCTTTCTCCTGACGTATTTTCCCACCATGCTGAGCTCCTGCTGGAGCGGGCGGCACAGAGGCCTGCTTGTGTCGCGCTGATGTCATAGGCTTGACCTGCCTCTGCTGTACAAAGGCTTTAGGTATCACTGCCTCTGTTCACACAATGCCCATTCAAGCAGGTTGCTTTGCTCCTGCAAGGCTAAAGAACAATGTTATTTTTTGTTTCAGCATTATAAAGCTGGACTTTTGCAGGAAACTCAACAGACAAAACCTTTATCAGACGATGCTTTGGGTAGGCTGGCAGTATAATCCGCTTCCATTAGCCTTTCAGTGTGTTTCTCTCTTTCTCTGTCTTTTTTTACCTCTTTTCCATCTTTCTCACTCACTTGCTCTCTTTTTTTGTTGGCAAGAGACGAAGAGCACATTCACAGGGGTCAAAACAAAACAGTGTTTCTCTGCATTAATAAACAATGTTTTTTAAAACAGTGCAGATATTAAAATACATCAGCATGAAATCGACTATTTTTGCTTTCTTATTCACATTCCCACAGTTTTTTTTTTTTTTTTGCATGATTCATTAGTGTATGTTATTTAAAATGTACTAATATTTGTGTTCATAACCTTGCATCGAAATGTGCGCCGCAATTTTAACGATCTAATCAGTTCCTGATTGAATAAATCAAGTTTCTGACTAAATGTACTTGTCTTTGAATATCCCATTCGCTCTTAAATCAGATTGCAGAAGTAAAATAGGTTGTGAATGATGTTCCATTTCAATTTGAAATGCTGCTTTAATCATCATGTATTTTAAATTGAAAGAATCCCTTTTCCTGGGATCTGTCCACAGGCATGGCCGGCAAATCGGTGACAATGTAAACCTCTAATATATTTGCTTATTAGAATTCTCTGGATTTCAGTCAACAATATGAAAGCACCAAAGGCCTCTGGTCCTGCCATGTACAAACACACTCCCAGTGTGTGTGTGTGTACGTGTGTTTGTATGATTCATTCCGGTGCAGTTTTAGTCCTTATAAAATATTCATTTTGGTTGTGCAGGGTTCTGTAATTGCCATCTCTCAGACTGAATAATTTATACCACGCGCAGACTGACAAAGCTACACCATACGGCCGTAGATGAATCAGGAACAAGGATCCGTGCTGCCAGCCGCATTATTGTTTCACAGATATGGCACTCACGTCATTTCTGGACAGCACGGCACCTAATCCGGCTTCTCTTCATTTTCATTTCATTTCACCTGCTCTGTTGTTTTAGCTCTTGCGTTTGCCCTTCTGTCTCTTAATGACTGACCCCTCACTCTTGCCGTACGGTGCACCGAGTAGCACTAATGCACCATTACCCTATCTCTATGCATGCTTCCCTGTCTGTCATTTTCTTTTTTCAATGCGTGGTAACTACTTCACACTCGTATTAACTTTGGAAACATCTCTTGTACATTCGGAATAAAATGATGTACGTTGCTTGTAGCAACCACTCTTTTTGCTCTTCTCTTTTGAGGATTTTACTCTTAAGAAGCTCTTTCATAGCTCATGACAATGACATGAGATTAACTAGAGGTCAAATACAGATTTTTGCAGCAGTATCCTAAGAAACAGACCCCAGTAGTTTTAAGTATGTAGAGTTTAAGAAGAGATCCCAGTGTCTCGAACTGTGCTCAGAATTGCGAGGCATCTATTTTTATTTCTCCTAGAAGTTTTAGCAGAAATAGTTGATACTTCAGTGAAAATCCATTAATTGAGCAACGAAAGAGCAAGCAGTGAGCAATACCTCTTTTCTTAAGGTTGATAATTTAGTGCATATAAGCATAGTATGAGCCTGATTGAGAAAAAGACCCCAGTAATCTCACATTATACACACGGTATCTCAGTATGTCCTCAGATTTGCCATACCATTTGTCTATTTATTATTTTTCCTAAGAGTTTTAGCAGAAACAAAGTTGAGAGATGAGTAAAACTTAGCTTTAGGTTGATAATTTAGTAAATATGAGCACAGTATGAGTCTAAGTAAGAAAAATAATGAAATCCCAAAAGTGTCTCAAACTGTTCTCAGATTTACTGATCAACTTTATTTGTATTTCTCATAATAAGTTTAAGCTAAAAACAAAGTGACGATTAAACAAACTTGACGATTAAACTTTTGAGTTCCCTGAGTAATGAGCAACAAATGAGCAATAACATTTTCCTTTAGGTTGTTCATTTATTATATATGAGCACATTATGAGGGATTTTTTAGATCATAAATTGACATATGAGATTAAGTATAATCACAGCTTGCTCACCTTTCATTCTCATTGCAATTTAGTGCAATGGATATACATGAGATATTTAAGAGATTTAATTTTTGATTGTTTTCTTTAAAGTCCCTCCCAGCTTAGCATTTGTTGGTGTTATTTTGGTGACAGACTCACTTCCAGGCTCTAAACTGAAGCGAAGCTTCTGCAAAGTGACCCACACATCCTCTGCTCATGTCCATTATGGAAATCTATTAGCGGCGATCACCCGCAGCCTGTCTGGGGGCACGTAACAGCACCTCAGCGTCTCTGATTGAGCTACGGAGAGCTGATGGATGACTTGGAAACACTCTGATGTGCCAGCCTGTCCTCTCTCTTTCTCTTTTTCTCTGTGTGGTTGTTGACATGCAGGAATAATGACATGGACGGAGGGTCCACATGTGCCTGTGTCATTAGGCTGCATTACCTGTGTTAAAACCAATAACTGCCAATCAGAACTGGATCCACATTAATCATTTATAATGTTTTAATACGTTTTTAATCAACATCACTGAGACCACAGCCTTCAGACATCAGGCAAGCCATGTACGTGTGTGTGTGTGTGTGTGTGTGTTCCTTCATGGCCTGATTTGAAATGTGCTTTTTTCACTCTCTCCTTCCTGTTTTTAATTAATAATTAAAATCGGCAAAGATGACAGTTCCTAATTAGGGCTGTCTTGAAAGAATGTGGGAATGTATGAATTTTAGATGGGGAAGGAGAGAGAGAGAGAGTCGAGAAAGGGTAATGAACACACAAGGAGACGTCTGGAGTAGAATGGAGACACAACAAACAAAGAAAAAAACAAAATAGCGATCACATATCTGTCAGTGACTGAGCATTAGGTCAGGTAAAGACATCATTTGCCATGTGTGGTCAATCTTCAGCCTATCAGAAACCAGACTGAAACCTACCACCACAGACCCCCCACCCCCCACAATCCTTTTCTGCCCCTCACCTCCTCCCGGGGAAACTTGAGCCTGTATCCCAAGATCAAAGAGCTGAATGTGGGGATGGAAAGAGCAAGAGAGGTAAAACCTGCATACCCTATTACCCTTTTTCGACAGAAATGGGGCTGGTTCTCTGGACGGGGGATTTGTTGAGCTCTTTCAGAACTGGCCTGCATTTCCATTAACTTGAGAGTTGAATGATGACGTTATTCACTGTTTTACTACATAACCTGCTATAGCAATTTTTTAATGTGATGTTTCCAGAGGATATTTTATCCAGTTTATTTAAATAATTTGACAGTGACTTTGTGCCCTCACAAACTGCTTTAAATTAAATATTTAACAAATAAAATTCATTTTGAAATAAGTGTATCCATTATCATTAAGTTATAATATTTTAGATTTTATGTGTGCATTTAGCTATAACCTAAAAATTGCTAAAGGGGTTTTTGTTAATTATAATGCTAACAATGTAAATTTGTTTTATGTTCTTGTCTTTTTTTTTATGGTTGATGTATATATTATCTCACATAACACCCTGCAATTGAAAGGGGCACAAGAGGCCTGATTTGAAATGGGGAACATTCACAAGAGGCTTTTATACACCTAAACCAGAAAAAAGTAGTCTAAGGGGAGAAAGAGAGGGAATGGTAAAGGAGGGTGGATGGAGGAGGGTGACAGAGAGAGAGAGAGAGAGAGAAAGAGTTTAATGAGGCCCCAGTCTAAGACAAAATGCTGTGATTGACAGAAGCAGTGATCTGTTGGGGAAATAATGTCAGAGGCATGTTACACATTAGGAAAAACTATGGAGGAGAGGACGAATAGAGAGAACGAGAGAGAAAGGAGGAGAGAATGTGCACACCAGTCTGGGTCTGGTACAGCAGTCTGCCTGAGGGAGAAAACACACACACACACACACACGACAGGAACACGTGTACCAAAAACACTTCTGGCATAAATATGTTTAGGCAGATGCTCAGATATGTTGAAACATACCAAATTATGTCTCTTTAACAACTGGTGTGTTCAGGTCTCTTCTTTCAGTAACACTTAAATCCTGAATTGAACACATTTAAATCTGTTTAAAGAGAAAATTTTAATACATATGTGTTGTCAGTAATGCTTGTCTGTGGCGGTGGCTGCTAGGTGCCAACTTCAAGTTTCTATGATATTTTGGGCTCCTCAGGTTCCTCCTTAAGTGAATGTTTGTGGTATTTTTATTCTTGTTTTATTGTCTGCCAAGTGTAAAGTTTAAGTCTGATTCCTAAAATAGCACACCAGAAATGGTGTAGACGTGTTACTCACCAAAGTTCAATACTTGAGGTTTAAAAAAAAAAAAAAATCTCTCTGTCAAATGAGATTCACCCACGGACCAATCAGACACAATCAAACCCGTCAGCCAATCAGAAGCCAGATTTGACACAAGGAGCTTGTGCATTTGGAAATGCGATCTGTATTGACCTGTGTACCGTCTCAGCTTCTGGACCTGAAATCAGCAGAATGTACTCTTGTAAGTGTGTGAGTGTGTGTTCTGTATCGTCTGGCTGGCTGGGGTCTGATCAGCTAAAGTTGCTTGGTGATCAATACTCAGCAGAGTCACACAGCTGTGCCCTAACCATTAACGCCTGAGCAGCGATTAGTGTCCACACTGACCGCTCACACACACACACACACATACACACTCCCATCTGCCATTGTATTTCTTTACCTCTCTTTACATCCACTCATCTGTCTTGGGACGACAGGAAGAAAATCAGTTGCAGGTTTTTTTCACATCTTTTGTCTATATACAACAAAACAAACATAATACAATCATTTATGAAACTGACAAATATTTTGCCATAAAGGAGTCTATTGGATTTGTGTGGTATTAAAACTTGCTAGATGTTAGTTTTGTCCTATATGAAAGAAATTAAAATATATATTTTTTATATATCAGATATTTCTCCTATCATTCTCCTATATATATATATATATATATATATATATATATATATATATATATAGGAGTTACACACTGAATCAAACATGAAATTTAATGGTAATTCTTGTGAAATGTACTCCAATAATTGTGGTTTCATTTACAACTCATGAAAATAATTTACAGCATGCACCATTGTTTTTCAGTGAAGAATGACACACTTATTTTAATTCAACAATTTACTCTTTATTTTTTCAGTAATTTTAAGAGATACATAAAATCTGAGCTAAGTGCAATAATACTTTCCCTTCGATTTTCGAATTGTTCATTTTTGTCATAGCTGTCATCTGTAGTTAACCTGCTACTGTTTTCATTGATAATGCATCGATAGTTCGAGATGATGGACAAGAGTAACCTTACGATTATGACGAGGGTTATGGGACAGAAGCATCGCCTCCTGCATTTATTTGTTTTTGTGTCTTTTGTGCTGAATGAAGTGGGATTAGTGTGAAGGAGAGGCTGGGAGGGGGGCTTCTCCTTTGAATGAGGGCAGGAAAACGATCCAATGATGGTTTGGGTTAAGATAAGAGCTAAGGGCTGTTATTGAGCTGATGTGCTTGAAACGTACCACTTTTTTCCTGTCAATTACCTCAGCCTGTGAAGCCAAAGTCCTTTCAAACGACAAGCCCCCGTCTTCTTTCTCTCTCTCTCTTTCTCTCTCATGCGCTTGCTCACCACCATCATAAGGATTCGTCCCCTCTGGTCAGAAAGAGCAGTGAAGGACAGGTTGTATTAATTACTCCGCACCGGCCAGCCAGATCATTTTATCACAGATTTGTCGACAAGTTGCAGTGGAAGCTAGAAGTCGAACGCCTCCGGTGAAGAACAAAAGCGAGGGAAGAAGGGTCTCTGATGTGAAATTAAAAACGTCTGCTTTGCTTTTTTCCCTCTGACAAACCAAATTCATGTCTTGTGTAATTGATAACTGCCTCAGCCAATTATTTTGTGCGTTACAATACACAGAGGCCCCCTTTCGCTTCTACAGCTCTTCCATAATTAGCTATGCTAATATCCCTTTATTGGCCTTAATATTGCTCAACATCTCCATGGCATCCATAGGCCACCAGAGTCCTGTGTCATGTCACAAATGCTGATTATTGAGAAGGATAGCTTTAATCAAACGTAATTGTAGTTAATTTTTTCTTCCCTTCCTTGCTCTCTGTTGCCAGCATCTAATGCTGTGTTCTCCTTGATATTCCATTAAATGACTATTTAACTGCCTTCTTTATTTCCGACGGTCGCGAACATTGCCGCAAATTTCTGGAGCCATTTAGAGAGAGCAAAAGGAAGAGAGAACCATGTGGCCGTAATTGCTTGCCTTTTCACAAAGGACTAATTTACTCAATCCCCATGCAGAAGTGAAACTGCTCTAATGCAGACGAAATTATGGTGCTGTTGTGGACAGCAGCTGAATATCATTGTGTTCAGAAAGCTGCGGAAATTCACTTAATCAAACTTGGAGGTAAACAGACCCCAAGCGAACGCGGTCTTAATGAGAGTGTGTGTGTTTTTGAATGCTTTTATACGTTTGCCTGTTGGTGATAATACCCTGCAATTTAGTTTATAATTAATCTAATTTAGTGATTTTCTTTGACATTAATTGTAGACATGTTTGGCTATAGTAGTTTATTTATTTATTATTATTTTTTTCTGTCATTTACAATAGAATGACAGGAACTTGTTGGAGATGGACTGAAAACTATATATATATATATATATATATATATATATATATAAAGATAGATAGATAGATAGATAGATAGATAGATAGATAGATAGATATATGTGTGTGTGTGTACATGTATTTTTATTTTTGTTCCACAGCTAAAACTGTAAATGTACTTGAAATGCATTCTAGGTTTTATTATGTACCTCTAGGGTTCTTCATGTTTTTGCTGTATCTATTGAAATTGATGCGGTCCATCTCACTTTCAAACCTCTGAATGGGTGCTTTGCAATAATCTTTGAGTTAGCACAAGTGTGTCCACCTGTGCACATGTGTGTGAAGCCATTTGTTCGTGGCTATAGAGTGAGAAAAATACAAGCGAGAGAGAGATAGCAAGTGAGAGAGGTAAATAAAGGCTATATTTCAGGCTTGATTTACTCCGATACCTGCTGTGAAACATTACAGCTCTATGGGGAAATAAAGACAGGGGCCGCGAATTACAGCTCGTAATACTCATTCTGATAATGGCCTGTCCAACAACTACCATACACACTGTACACAATTAAAGCTAATGCTTTAATGACGGCAGACACGTTTTTGGCCTCTTCTGGCCGTTATGACTGTCATCTGTCATCCTACTACAGCGATGCTGAAATTCACTTTTTATTGACGCTGGTCACTAAAAAATTTCTGAAACTACCAAGGCCACCTTTGGGGCCCTTGCTTCGCCTTTCTCCTACTTTTCCTCAATCTGTCTCAATCCTAAACATTCCCTCTCTGTCGGGAGGAAAGGGTGACCGTATATAAATGAGAATTGGAAGTGGAGGGGTGTTCAGGGTTGCGGATGTCATTTCACACAGTGATATATTGCTCGGCTCGCGGTCCCATCGGAGAGTCCGATTGAGAGACTTCATCCTGCATACACACACTGTTTACCTAGTGAAATACATGTGTTAACTCAACACTGAACACAATCTGCAATGCATGACACCGTAGAGAGAGAAAGAGGGACCATTACGCCGTACGTCTGGCCTCTCAAGGGTTGAAACGTTGAGGTAAATATTGGTGGACATGGACATCCATATACAAAGACAAATTTTCCACCTACTGGATATTTCTGGACCAACTGCGGCCCCTTTTAGGAAAAGTTAGCTCACTCTGCAACCATATTGGTGTTTTCCAATTGGTCAGACAAAAATATCCAAAGTAGATCTATCTATCTATCTATCTATCTATCTATCTATCTATCTATCCCCTCTATAGCTGCAAACAAACAGCTTTAAAAACCAATTCATCAAAAACTCTGTTGGATCTTCTGATTTCCATAGCAATTTCTCCCATATTTTTTTCTACAAGTGGTTTTCCTCTTAAAAAAAAACACTTCGTGTTATACAAGGAGTGTTGCACCAGCTGTACGAGCCTTCAACTTCCTCTTCCCGTAAGCCCTCTTATCCATCTTCATTCTCTTGAAGGACTCTTGAAGTGTCTCTTTACCTCTTAAGAACACCAGGTTTTAGTTCTCGAGGTGTGCATGTGCCAGGACCCACCTGATGGGACCTTCTCCGACTCTCACGCGCACATGACATTTGCCGAACAGATTATGCAGTTAGTAATTTGCCCAATAATTACCGGGTGCTTTTGTCCTGGTGGCGGGGTGTGTCTAATTGTCCAACAGGACTGTAAGTTTGCGCGGCGCTCTAACCTCGTTAGGTCTCCTACCCCGTTCGCCGGTCCTCGTCTGTGATGAGCAGGGCTCAGGTGTGCTGGTTTACCTCCCCATTGAGAACGTTAAGCCTTAATTACAGGGTAGAACGGGGAAAAAAGAGGGGGGCGGAATATTAACTGACTTCCGTTCAGTGACGGGCAGATGGGTTCTGTGGGGAACTGTGGGATTTGGATGCGTCAGCCACACGGACAGACTGAAAAACAGATAAACAGAGAGACAGGGAGGTCATGGGAGGGTGAGGAACAAAACACTAATGATCATTACTCTGAGGGGAATTATCTAGAAACAAGGTGAATCCAGCTGTCGGTGTGATCACGTTTTTGTGCCAGTCGTGTTGTTTGTGGATGTCCTGGACTCGCTCTGCTATGAAGTGTACAGTTGTATTTTGTACTATCGATTTGTTCCATGCCGGTTTTCTCCCGGTCTTGTGTTGGATTGATTGTCTGACGTGGAGTTTTCCCTCTCTTTGTCTTCTTTTTGCAGATTCTTTTTGAAATTCTTCCTCAAGTGTAATCAGAACTGCCTGAAGAATGCAGGAAACCCACGGGACATGCGCAGATTCCAGGTAATGTTTTCTTTTTCTCTGCACTCACACACATTCTAATATGAAAAACAGGCCGCTTGCTGGGGTAGCTGTATGGTGTATCGCTTTGTGGATAATTTTAAACGGCCTGCCTGGACCCGGTCGAAGGCCAGAACTGTCTCCTCCAGAGATGCTTCGATTCTGCAGTTCTGCTGAAGCACATTCCAAATGTTATGCACATAAAAATAAACCTTTAGGATCTCTCTCTCTCTCTCTATCTATCTATCTATCTATCTATCTATCTATCTATCTATCTATCTATCTATCTATCTATCTATCTATCTATCTATCTATCTATCTATCTATCTATCATCTGTAATTCTACAATTCTATCTATCTGTCTATACATATTTTCTTATGTAAAGGTTTATACTCCACAAATGCATCTGCACTATATATATCTACACTACTTTCATTCATTTATATACCTCTATTTCTGTGTGTTAGCATTCAATCGCAGAAGGCATTATTAGATACAGTACACGGAAAGGTCTCAGCCTTGGACTTCATTACGTGTGTTTGTGTGTCACAGGAGCTCCGCTTAACCCAGTGCTGCGAGGATGTGTGTTTATATACTTGTGGTTATATAGATGTATTGTCGAGCGGGCAGCAGTGGTGCAGTCTTTGCACAACTTTCATTTTTCATGCTTTGGAACATCAAGTGTCTTCACTGATATTGATCCATGCTTCCAGAGCAGAAGGTCAGAGCCGGCGTGAGAGGAAGTGTCCTTTCTGTCTGCACGGCGAGTAAAAGAAACATCCGTCACAGCAGATGTGCCTCCACACAATAAAGTCACTGGACCTCTTTTTCTATCGCTGTAACAGCATGTCTGGGTTTTCAACCAATTTACACTTCTTTGCCTCAGCACTTGGTTTAGGTGTGTGTGTGTGTGTTTATGCAGAGCCATACTAATGCCACTGTATCTTCAAAGAGCACTCGTTTCTGTTGATTCACTCACTCTGACTTCTCTCTTCTCCATCAGTCGTTGCCTGTGGAATCTGTTCTTGTCTTCTCAAAACTTCCTTCAAGGAAACATCACCCTTCACAACCAAAACATTCCCTTTTACCCTCCACATTCTGGTGTTTTTACTCAAAATAATTTCAACAACCCTGCGGGGAGAGCTTATGACAGCATCACTTTTTTGAAATCATTATCAGTAGACAATTCCAACCAAAAGCAGCCTGTGAGATAAATGACCCAAAGCCGTGATGCCTGTCAGTCTGTGAGCAGAGTCCATTAACAAGACACCTCTCCTCCAGCGCTAACCCTTAAACTCTGCTCTGCTAAGCTAAATGCCACATCCAGAATAAATTTCACTCATGTTCCTTTCTTCATGATCTCATGGCAAGGTCGTGCTTTGGGGGTCTCTGTCTTCCCCCATTTGCCATTCCATTTTCTTTTTATTATTCTTTCTGTCGTCCTGTCTTTTCCTCTATTTTTCCTGAGAGAAGTATACATCTAGAGGTCTAATTCACACCATGTTTTTGTGACAGGACAGACATTCAAAGTTGTATTTAATGCAGAAAAATGGTTCTGAACCTAATTCAATGAAATGAAACTGCCATTAGTTTTTTTAATTAGCAATTACAAAGAAGTATTTTTTGTTTTGTTATATTTAAGATAGTTATTTATATTTTGTTCAACAATTAATATTAACTAATAATTTGTTTTATTTATTATTTATAATTTATATTGTATTTAAAATTATTAATAACAAATTTTGTAATAATTAATAAAATAAATAATTTTTTTTTTTTTTTAATTCAAATTTGATATTTTTTTAATTATATGTAAGTTTAAAATTGTTATTTATAATTATTACATTTTAAAACGTTATTCATTATTTGGATTTTTTATTCAGATGTTTTTATCATTTGGTTCAGTGCTAAATTTATTTCAATATCAAAATTTTATCAATTAGTGCGGCAATGCAACAATTCTTTTCATCTTATTTGTTGTAAATAGGCCTCAAGTATTAGTCTTATCATGACCCTTGACAGTGAATGCGACAGAGGGAATATTCCAGATTGTAACTGCTCCACTTCCACCTCAGACCCCCCACAATACGGCAACCCACCCCTCCAACCCCTCTCCTCATTCAGATGCTAAACGAGCCTCATTCTCTCAATGCAACTGTATGGGCGGCCCTCTTTAGTAAACAGATCAACAAAAACAAAGAAAACCCCCTCATCTGCTACCAGAGGGGCTCTTTTCAAATTCTCTTTTTCTTTTGAGGATCTGCCACCCTTCTCCATCACGGCCCTTACTCAAGCTGTGACTAATAAGATAAAACAGCTAATCAATAGATCAATGTAATGGGGTGAGCTAGCGATCTGTGGGCCGGAGGCTGCATTTGCGTGGCTGCTAATAGTTGATGGAGCAGATGAGAGACTCTCCGCTTATTTCTGTTCACCTTAAGTGGCAGATTAAACACTAATTGTAGCCTTTTGTGAAAAAACAAAACAAAAAAGCCACAGTGCTTCAAAATGGAGGCCTCTCTTTGATTGACAAGGGTTTGGCTAGTTCTCCTCAGACAAGCCTCTTGTCCTTTATCTAACACTCGCACTCATGTAAGTGTCTCCTTTAAATAAGAAAAAAAAGAGGCTCTCCTTCTTAGAAAGGTTAATTATATTCTTCAAATGAGAAATTAAATGCGCTTTATATAGAGTCGATTCCTGCACGGCGCTTCGTTTGGAGAAAGAAATACAACGACCTATTGCGACCGAGGACCAGAATATGACAATGTTAAACATTTTTCACCTTCATTAAGCGAATTTGATTTAGTGTTTGACACCAAGAATTAGTGTACTCCTTTTTTTGGAAAAGTACTAAGTGTTCTATAATGGGTCTTGAGAAATTCCAAGACCTGTTTGGAAACATGTCGAATGCATGTGCGTTAATCTGATTATTTAAATATAGCGTGTTTATGTGGAAGTTTCTAAGCAGATTTGAGCCGTAGCTAACAGTAGCCTGTTTGAATTCAGGCTGGGTCATTAGCAGTCAGATGGCGTGCCAGCTTACACGGAGCGTATTGAACCGCACAAGTCATCTTTCGTTGCTTAAGGTGTGAAAACAGACTCTTTTTTTCAGATTATAGTGATATAACTTATTGTTTTAATAATGTGAAGCCCGCGGGGAGTAGTTCCACCAAACCTAGTAAGACTGCAAAAGCGAGCAACTTTTTTTCCTTGTTTCGCTCCCTCCTGCTTGGCTTTGAAAATAAACAATGGGCACAGGTTCAAGTTCCAGCGCTTAGTGAGGCAAATGTGTTTGCGGTTATTGTTTGGAAGGTGTGGAGTGGTCGCACGGTTGTCAGCATTCAAAATAAAGCCTTGCTGGTACGGAGGAGAGAAGTCAAACAAACAAAGTCGCGAATGCAGTGTGTGTGGCGCGTGTGCAACCATGACCAAAGGACCCTACTGATCAGAGGCGCACCGGCTTCATCCGCTAACTGTACTGAGACCTGCTCTCATGTTGAGACACCACAGGCCAAAAAGGCTTTTTGTGTTCGTTTTCTCGCAAATAAGACGCACAACACAGGGTGGGCTGAAAAAAGAGCCTTGCTTTCTGATAAAGACCAGCAGACGCCCTTCAGAAGTGTCCTTCTTGTTTTTTCTGGTCTTTAAGTACTCAGAAAGGCCTCTGGTCACAAACAGGCCTGATATTTTTTTGGATGCCAAATGATTCATTTAGTTGAGTGAAGTATATTCTACGTCTAAGCGGAGTCTGTTTATTATTATGTGTAACATGATTTTAATGTGAAATAATGGATTTTTACAATTCTACATTCTGAACCCAAATTGGAGCTATCAACTCTAATTTCTTTTGTTTATAATTAAGGAGTTTTCAATTTGTTTCATGTAATGTATTTAATTATTTTTAATGTTTGGATGTTGAACTATAAATTTAGTTAAAAAGAAAGATTTTAATGTGGATCAGTGCATCTTTACTAACACTTTCACACCAAATTGATGATTTATTCATTTTTCTTTTTTGAAGAATGTTTTTTTTGTCAGTTTTAATGTATTAAATATTATTAAGATGGTGAACAATTACATTTTTTAAGACCTATTGATAACACTTTACTTAAAGCCTTATGTACAATGCATTATAAAAGTATTTATAATGTATGTTATATTGCATTAAATCTTTTCATTAACAATTGTAGCCAAAGTTGAAATAGTAGATTCCTTGTTACATTTAAAATTTGTTGTTTGTCATGTGTTTTATACTTTCTAAAGGTATGTTCAATGCATAGATACAGTAAGTGTTAAAGTGTTTTATACTGTAACTGAGGTTAAAAATATTAATGAGACCATACAATGCATTATAAGGCATGATGTAAATGCAAATACTTTTATAATACATTATATATAAAGGCTTTAAGTAAAGTTTTACTGACTTGTTCATACCCAATCAAACTTTTATGAACTTCTTCACACAAGGTCCAATGTAGAGATTGAACATTCCTTCAAACAATCTTTACGTTTTCTTCACAGGTCGTTGTATCGACAACAGTTAATGTGGATGGTCATGTGTTGGCCGTGTCGGACAACATGTTCGTCCACAACAACTCAAAACACGGCAGAAGAGCCCGCCGCCTTGACCCCTCAGAAGGTACGGCCACTCCTTATCTGGACAATGGTAGGCACATTTACCATAACACTATTATTTGCCAAACTTTTCTCACTTTCACCTTCTGTTTTCCTGCCTTTCCCTTTTCCCTTTTTCACATTTTTAGCTCACATTCTTTTAGTCATCCACATCCTCCTTCCACAAAATATAGTATTGGAGCTTTAGAGGAAACATAGCTAGTTCATCTTTTAGAGAATATTCATGCTTTCTCTGTCCACTGAGTAGTATTTTAGAACTTTGCCACCTGGTTAATTCACTATTTATATTGAATTAGAATTTTGAGAGTTTTTGCTATATTTATGAATGATTTTGGGCCACGTTTTTTAATTATCTTTAATTTTACGTGTAATGTTTTTTTTGTTGTTGTTATTCTGAAGATTGTATCCTAAATTAAGTGTGGTGTGATTCTTGTCACATAGGCACAGACAGCAAATCAGCGCATGCTAAATATTTAATAAACATATTAATATTACATATTTTGGTTAATTTGAATATACCTTCACATTGCTACGTTTAATATATGTTAAATAAGGTACAGAAAATGCACTGATTTCATCCAGGCTTGCTTTTAATTAACACTCTATTTTTATACTGTATATTCTTGGAGATATAACGCAAGTCACTGGATGGTAAAATTTAGATTTTGCTGCTTTGTTAGACTGAGCTGGTTTTGATCACTCTACTTCAGTACTCAAATCTCTGTGCTAAGCTTTAAAACAGAACATAATCTCTGCTCATTTAAAAACATAACATTAGTATTTTCTTTGTCTTAATCAGTCCTTAATTACCATATCAACCAAAGCGCCAGTAATATTTAATGATGCAAGAGAAATCGCATCAAATCCCTGCTCGTGTGAGACAAAAAAACAAGCAAAAATATTTGTTTTCTATTTCTCGGCTTCTCGTATTAACGTCGGTGAAACGCAGTACAGAAGTAGCGTAATTGAACGTTTGTGCCCTGAGCACTCAAGTGTTTGGTGTGCTGACGTATTGTTTGTCTCTGTGCTGTAGTCGCTTGATAGTAGGGGTGTTTTCCTTAGCAACCGCCTTTAATTAGGAGAGCAATTAAGAAGGTTGAGGCCTCTCCCCTCATCTGCCTGAGTCCCATGAGACTGAGAGGGAGAAAGAAAGAAAAAAAACACGGCCCAACCCAAACACTGCCAAGGCTTTCCTTCATCAAAACCTGGTTTGCAGAGCCCTTTTTATTGTAAATCTTTTTCTAAGCTTCCATTACTGTGTTCACAACCATCGTAGAGATCGGATTTCAGTGGTTTAATTGTGCTTGGGAAAAGATCGTTCATAATTTGTGATTTTATCATTTTCATCAAAACTTTCTATCGCTATGCCTCGCATACAATATTCACAGAATGAGTCCATTCCCACTCGCGGTGAATTCTGACAGCACTGTAACAAGTGGTGGCGATATTCCTGACAACTCTTTTAAATTTCCGACTGTTTTAAAAGCTCAGCTCCTCCTTAAACACCCACCGGCCTCGCAGATGCGCGCTCTCACCACTTAGTTACCTGCTGTTTCACCTGCCCCTGATGGCAAATTTGGGCTGTAGTGAATATTACAGCTACCTATCTAATATCTGGCCCTTTAAGGGCAACTGGGGGACCGTTAAAATGAAAAGAAAGAGTTTCCTAGCATCTGACAGTTGCCGAACTTGGCGTTTAATCACTTCTTTAAACTCGGAAGAACGTTTAAAACTTATCATTCGACCGAGAAGGAAACTTGAGAAAGGTTCAGCCTGTCATCTCTTTCCATTCTGGTTTAGAAGTGCACACATGTACAGGATATATAGTCATAAAATAAAAATTCATCCATATTTACGGTCAAGCCCAGGCCTGCGCTACAGATACGGGGTGGTTTAGATTAGAAACACATTCTTGAAAGTGATAAATGCAAGCTGAGAGAGCTCGAAAGCGGACATGGGGAGGTCCTACTGTTTCTCCTTTCCTCTCACACTTTTATCTAATCATCTAATTCAGGCGAATTTTCCCGGATAGTGAATTTACTCTGTCTTCTGATCTTCAACTTAAAGTAATTCCCTCTCGCATGGCCCAGCGGACCCTCACCGTTACCGTGCTCTCCGAGCACATGAGCCCCTTTCATTATTTACAGCTGGAGAACAAAACCTGGGGGAGGAGAAAGAGGCGAGCACACACTATAGGAGGGTTCCTTTTGCATTAGCGCCATTTAGATACACCATGCAGAAACATATGTACGAATTCACACAGGCGCGAATCTGCGCGCTCGCATACAAAACGGCCCCATCTGCACATAGCCAGACACAACATACACAATCAACAGCCCCCTCCCTTGTCCAAAAGCACATATTCCCAGATTTGGAAACCACCTAGCGTTGGTTCTGTGAATATAGAGATGCACAAAACAGAAATGAGAAGGAAGACATTTAGAGCGAGCGAAAGAAAGTCTCTCTTGCGGCGCACGCACCCCCTCTGGTCTGGGCCTACAGCTCCGGGTTGATTTGCATACCAAGTGGCGGTAATTTTGTTAGGTTTATGCAATAAAGACGAGCGGTCGGCGTCTGTGAGGCCGTAGCCAGTTAGAGAGGACAGATGGGCCGACGTGAGGTAAGAGCTCTAATCCCATCAGCGCCAGGATCAGCCTGCCATCTGGACATCCCCTGCACAATTACAAGACATTTTACGCGCTGGAACAAAGGAAGGTTGCAGCAGGCAGGATGGGACCTGTTAGAGTGCCTCAATATTGGGGAGTGCAGCGAAAAAGGTGGCAAACACGCCGGCCCCCATGTTGCCATGGAAGAGGACTCAAGTCTGATTAAAGCTTTACACCAAGATGTCGTGGTGTTCTGTAAACAATACACACGGGAAAACACACACACACACACACACACACACACACACACACACACACACACACACGTCTTGCTTGTTGACCATCCATTTCAGCAGAGGAAGCCCATCGAAACAAAGCCAGCGATTTCTCTGAGCATAAAGAACTACCATAAAATTAGTCAATACATTTATACATCCATGCATGTAGATTCCTTCTTGGAATGCTAATTTGATATTTTATTATTCACTTTTATTCTCTTATGAACTTTATAACACTTTATCAATTTATAGTCTCAATAACATGCACATATATACTAAATACTTATTTTATAAATAGTAAGTGAAATGGTGACCATCAAAAATTATAAATATTTTATAAATAAATTTGGAGTCACACAATCTCTTCATATTGCATGTGAGTGGCAAAATTATTTTGCAAAAGTTTTTATTATGTTTGTGTAATAATGCAATATTTGTTGCAGCAATTAATACCAGATTTTAAATATTATAGCATTTAAAAAAAATTACATTTGTAATAGTATGTTTAAATGTGATAAATAATACTTAATATAATTATATTTATACTTGTATTAAAATTAATATGTAATTATATTAATATTATATAAATACCCTATTATACTTTATGTTTATTAAATACATTAAATACATTAAATATATTATTTATGATATTATTAGTTCTAATCAAAAAATGTGTAAATGCTTTGTAGGATAGTTCATGTAATGTTAATTTCTATTTCGAACACAGATCTAAATCCCCTGCTAAATTGTTCTCCCATTCTAAAACACGTTCCTGCCCATCACTTCCTAGTGGAGTGTTGAACTTGGCCTCTCCGGGCTGCCATAGACCATGTCTGCTTTCTCCAATTTCCATCTTCCGCTTGAGTGCATTTCGCACGTATATCATTAGCTGACGAACACAGGCTGTGTAATTCACTCCTTTATGCTTCCCATTCAACACATGTTCCCTCTCTATATTCACGCAGAATGTATGCAAATGCTCCGCAGCTCCGCGGCGAGAGGTCTGGCAGCCCTTTCTCTTGGATGGCGGGGGGGGGGGGGGCATTGAGAATTCCGAGGCAATGCGTGGTGATCTCAGGCCACAGCTGCCAGACTGTCCCTCTCGTGGGCCCGTTCTCACCTCGCACATGCGCAGACATGCTCACGTGCACGCACTCCCTTCCTTCTGCTCACCTACACAAAGTAAATTTGTTTACTGTAATTTTTGGTGAATGATTTGCTTTAATTGGTTGCGCTGATGAAGGTCAGTCCCTATGAGGAGTCGTGTCTGTCTTTAGAGACTTGATCCTCTTTCAAACGCTCTGCCTGCAATTAAGAAAAGCAAATGTCATTCCCAAGCCTCAGAAATGAAAATTTGTATGAACTTATTAGCATGAAGTCAACAGCTCTAGTTAAGGGCAAGCTCCCTGTGTGTGTGTGTGTGTGTGTGTGTGTGTGTGTGTGTGTGTGTGTGTGTGTGTGTGTGTGTGTTTGAGCGAGCTCAGGGCTTCTGGTGCTCTGGGAGCTGAGAGGAATGAGTAAATATAACCTCCACTAGTCCAACATTAAGGCAAACAAAGAGAGCTGCCTTGTCTGGGCTGTTCTACACAACAATACCAAATGTTGATTAACTGGGGCTGCTCGAACAGCAAAGAGACAGGAGAGAGAAAGACCTGCCCACATAAGGGCTTAACCCTGCAGGTTTGCCTCGTGTAATGGTCATAAATATATCATTTATTGCATTATTAGTGGAGCTTATGAAGTACATGAACAAACCACTAACCTTAAGTATTAAATTTGGGCATGTAATGTGCCCCAGACCAGTGCTATGACTTTATTTACCTTGTGAAGCATTAAACAGGAAAACAAGCCAAAGGACCCTAAACCATAGGGATTAGACTATCATAGAGATTTTGGGGTCTCCTTTAAAAAATAAAAATAAAAAAATAAATAAATAATTGATAATCCCTTAAATGATTCCTTATATATTAAATATATTAATCAAAAATAATTTAAAATTCAATAATAATTTATATACTTTTATTTATAAACTATTACATAAATAATATAACATTTTAAATATAGTTTTATTTATATAAATTGTCAATATTTATAATGCAATAATAATAATAATAATAATGTTTATATATAAAAAAAAAATGAAAGCAGCACGACTATTTGGATAAGTGGTGTATTGAATATTTTTTGGTGATAAAATGATGTCAGAGTCTGTGGGCTGATGAAAATGATGGCAGACACTTTTAATGGAGTGGAGAGATTCTAAGCTGAGAGGGTTTCCAAAGAAGCCAACCATTTTCTGTGCATTATTAATAATCTCCCTGAGACCTTAAAATCTAAAAGCACAATGCCATTGTTTTTTTTTTTCCTGGAAAAGAAATGAAGGGAGTGGGCAGGGGAAGCTTTAAAATAAAATGAAAACAGCTCAAGGTGAAAGGCTACTGTTGCGGTTGAATTGTTGGACTGTATTAGCGGCTTGTTGTTGTATCCACACTTTCTTTGCACAGGAGTTCATATTCAAAAGGTGCTTTGGAGGGGGTGGCGGAGCAGAGTCAACATGGTGAGGAAAAGATGATCAAAGCGTGCAGCGCTAAGACGTTAACGGGGGGTCGAGTCGCCCTGGGCCTCCGACCGCTTACAACTGTGATATCACCTCTCTACTCCGCAGGGGTGGAAGGGGGTAGTACAGTAATGTATGCTAATGAGCCATTGGCTAACTTCACGACAAAAGGTGGGGTCAGAGCCATGAACTTATTTTCTCATTTAAGAACACGTGTAAAGTATGTACACCATCAGCGCGATTTCAATCGTAAACCTACAAAACCCACATCATCTTCTCTAAAATCTGATTTTAAAGACCCCAAAAAGTACTCATTACCAAAAGATAAGAGACACAGGGAGATAAAGGGTTGGAAGTGAGGAGAAAGTTGGAAGTTTTTAAACCAAAGGCAAAGTTTACGGATGAAAAGGTTCGACCCAATTAGTGGGTGCATGAAGAATCAAGCCCTCACTTTTTGCACTCTCTGCCCATGCTTTGCCCCACAACCTTTTGTTTGACTGATCTCAGATCTGTGAAACCCCGACAGATAAATTGACGGTCCTTGTGCACACAGTGGTTAATCATCAGTAACGGCCTGCATTTGGTCTAGTGTATCCGTACGGATGTTTATCTGCTAGATGTGGACTAGGTGCATCACTCAGTGTATTCTTTTCCTTATCATTGTGTTATCGAACATATTAATGGTCGATTTCTACATGGAACAGTTGATGTACGGCATATGACTTTTGTTTTTACGTGGCCCAAATCATTCATGATTTGTTTACTTTAGGGTTTGATTATCCTCAGCGTGAGAATGAGCAGTGAGCAGCATGTGACTAGCGCTTGTCCATACAAAAGCGGGATCCTGAGTGTTGTGCTTTTTGTTCTGTTATAAGCAGCTACCCCGTGCATAAAGGCCATTAGCCCCAGTGAAGGATGGACCACTGGAGGAGCCACGGTCATTATCATTGGTGATAACTTCTTTGATGGACTACAGGTCGTGTTTGGCACCATGCTAGTATGGAGTGAGGTAAGACTTTGGCGTAAAACCATTTTATTGTGCATGAGATATTTGCCCAGCCATTTGTTTCTGTATCAGCCTTCTAATGAACTTCATTAGATTCTATAAAAAGTGATTATGTGAAAACTGTGATTATACACAGTTTATGAAGCCCGGCTTCTACCTGTTCAATGCAATTATTCTGGCCTCTGTTTATTGTCTCTTTACATTTACTTTTTGTTCATTTCACGCCACATAAACATATAAATAAGATTGAACTAAAAGGATGCCAAAGCTGCGTTGTAATTAGTTCGGAGCTAATAAAGACTTCAGGTTAGTGTGTTCCTTTATGAGTTGATAAAGCTGTCTGGCATATATTTTCCGGTTGGAGCCTCAACGAGCCAATCAGCATTTGTTTATTCGATTTTATTTTATTATTTTTCTTTCCTAGTTTAATCACAAGAGCAGATAAGGAGTTAGATAAACAAACTGCATGCTAAACAGCCCCACAATAAGTCCACAGAGGCCTCCTCCGCGTTCCTTGCCGAACCGTGCGGTCTTGCAAAACAATTGAACAATTAGGGGTGAAATATCTCAGAGGGGGAAAAACGAGCCAGGGAAAGCAAGGAAAACATTGAAGGAAAGACATATGGAGGTGATTTTAGCAGGACTCCTGCCCCTTGGCCTTTCCTTGGCTCGTTGTAATCCAAGGTCTGCTTGCTGATGTTAACTCTAAAGCAAGAAGAAAAAAACAAAGAAAGTTTGCAGTTGGATTTTGAATGGCATCTCCTTGACAGGTTAATACACCACTGTGGCCTTTGAATCAATGCAAAAACTGGTACAATCCTAACCTAGTTTGCCCACTGTTTAGTCATGCCCTATTTCTGAGCTCTAGGTAAACAAAAAACCCTCAAACAACAAGAAACATTTTGGACCAAATCCTTTTATGAAGGGTTTCATTGGATTCCAGTTGTTCAAATCAATGCAGCAATTGGTGCAGTTGGATGGTCCTAACTAACTTTACCCATTGTTTCTCATAGCTCATTACGCCCCATGCCATCCGAGTGCAGACCCCTCCAAGACACATCCCGGGCGTTGTAGAGGTCACCTTGTCCTACAAGTCCAAGCAGTTCTGCAAAGGTGCACCGGGACGATTTGTGTATACAGGTGAGCTTCAGTTGGTTTTCTCAAATCTTTGGCTCCATCCTTAAGTGTTGAACCCCATCCGGTGTGGGATGCATGCCTCTGTAACCCAATATCTCCTCCATCTAAGGCAGAGCAATGGAGTTGGGGGCAGCTGCCATCTCCAGTTAATTTCAAACCCAGACAACACTTCTATGACCCCTTTCTCCTGAACCATATCCTCTACTTTGCACAAAAACACTAGTGTTTCTTGTCGCCCAGGTTACTCATGTGTGCGTACTTATGTATGACCAGCTCACAAGGTTGTGCTTTGTGTGGCTTTTGGGCCGATTGTGTTTTTATGTGGTCTTAGATGAGAGTAATCTCTCCCTTGGTACAGCTGATACTGGAGGTTACACAGTCACACCGTGTTTGACCTGGAAGCAGTGTGCCTGATCCCAAATTGAGTAGGACAATGAGATAATCATCAGGAATTACTCTCACACTCAGGAATGTCAAGGCAGAGAGAGAGAGGGAGAGATTGAAAATGACAGAGAGAGGGAGAGAGAGAGAGAGAGGAAGGTGAGGAAGGGGCCCTGGTCCCCCCAGGCAGCTGTTCCCCATCCCAGCCCCACAGAGGCTGCGGGCTGATTCTCCCTCCCACATTTAACCCGCTCAGCAGGGGCAGGGCAGAGGCCAACGAGCCCCTGCGATAATGAAACCCGAGAACACAGGGCCAGCTAATACCAGACCTGCTCAGACATTAATGTCTGCCATCGTTAAAGCCACAGAGACTCAGGAACCAAACATGCGCTAATGCTAATAAGCACAAAATATGTAGAAAGTGTGAAATTCAGCACGTATTATAATGCTTTGACGAACCTGTGCATTATCATCCCTAACAAAAGCTGACTGTGGTAACCATAGTTTCTGATCATAGTAAAACTTGGGCTGTGTCCAAAATCAAAACAGCTGCTTTGCTGCCTAGTCAGTGACTAAACATGCAGTGTGTGTGTGTGTGTGTGTGTCTAAAGCACTGTCATGTCTTGTGCTCTCATTTTAAACCATTTTTAATTTCTTAAGAGATTATCAAATATTTAATTCAATGCTTATTTGTTATGTAGATCACCAAAAATTAAAAAAATAGTCTATATAAACAGTATATACAGACATTTATGCTGTATAATTATATTGTCTACTTAAAGTTTACTGGAGGCCATTATAGAAGACAAACCATCATCTGTCAACCCCACCTTCCCCTGTCTTCAAGAGATGTTTGTTGTTTGTTTTCCCTCACTGATCCTTGTTCCTGCTCATCAGTGAGGAGATATAATTACTGGCAGAGATTTTGAGGACTTAGTTAATTATCCCCTTAAATTAAAGGAGGGAAGTCACAGACTACACGCCCCGTCCTTCTCATCTTCTGAACTCCGATCCCCATAATGCCTCACCTCCCTCTCTGAGGTCACAAATGACAGGCAAATCAGAACACACACACACACACACACACACACACACACACACACACACACACACACACACACACACACACACACACAGGCTAGACTGGATTCAATCCATGCTGGTGTAAGGCTTAATCAAACTGGTTGACATTTCAAGTCAATTAAGTTCTCCTTCGAAGCATATTTATTAATGAATGTTCTTAAAAATGTGACTACATCAAAAACAGTTGTTGTAATTATGATTATTTTCTTCATTTTCTTCGTTCTGTATTTCAGTTTTCTTTTCTTCTCTCCTATCTTCGGTTCTTAAACACTTGTAAGTGCTATCTCGAAGCAAATTGCTTGAGTTTATGCCTGTAATTAGTTCATAAACAGATGCTTTGAACTGGAAATGCTAAAAGCCTTCACTAGTTACAGCTCTCTCTCTCTCCTCTTTATTTGTGGATATTTGCTCAATTGTGTAACGGCATGATATTTTACAAGGTCATTAAGGAAAAAAGGTACAAACAATGTTTTTGTTGGGCACTACAACATTTCATGCTGACCACACCCTTGTTTCGGAGTCAAACACACCCTCATTCTTATCTGATAAATCATGGCCAATTAAATACAGTGCTGTGCCCTCCTTATGCAGGGAATAGTACATTCAGATATGGGCTTTATCATTACTAGCTTACAGCAACCATCTGCTGAGTGATGTATGCTGTGTTTTCACCATTTACTTGACTTAAATTGTTTTTTTTCTTTTTAAATGCATATCTAGGTTTAAATGTTTATCTACTTTAAAATCATGATGCATTGGGTGAAGTTTTGGGAGAATTTCACAAAATACATGCATATCACCCCTATGTGTGCATATTCATTATGATTTATTTTTTTTTAAACAATTAAATATTTCAGTAAAATTTGTGTAATACAGTGTTTAGTTTAAATCATCATGAATATATATATATAATACAATGATTATATTATAGATATACTGTAATCATTTATTCATTCTTGGCATTAAGGCTAAAATCTGCTTATGTCTGTGATGGCTTTTTGTGAGATTCCCCCAGAAAGCTTCATAGCCCTGCGATGGTGTCAGTGCTGAAGGTGTTGTAAAAGGTCCTTCGTGTTCGCTCAGATGTGGCAACAATCTCCTGTCAGAGTGCGGTGCTACTTTAAGAGTCGATAATTCTCCTCCATCACAGCCAACACAAGCCGTCTGTCTCAGAGGTCAATGCTCTTTAAACAAATTACTCTGCTCAGACTCTGAAAGCGGCTCCTAATGTCCTCCAGTACTCTCCAATGCCTCTCGCTTTGACACAGCTAAACAACAGTGAAATTAAACACTGCGGAGATCCACCAAGACCTGGGGACATTAAAGAGGGCCTGTGATGGGATGTCGGCATCCCGTAAGGTTACGCAAACACGAGAGAGAGTCTCTGTTGTTTATATGAGCTGCCAGAACTGGGTCTAAAACAATGTGTTATTCAATAGCCTTCCATTAACACTCAGATTTATCGCATGTGTGTGTGTTAGGGCTTTTAGCATCTTCATTTAAAAGGAAACACTGCAGTGGTTTATTGAGTCTGCATCCCTTTGTATCCTTCAAAGAACTGTGTGTTCTGTTATTTTTCCAGCTTTAACCTTGTATGTTTGTACAATCATGTCTTTTGTTAACACAAGGCCACCGCTGCGCCATCTGATACCCGTATTGGTTATCCATTGATCAGGTCTGGCATGGAACTGCTTGTCAGAAGGGTCCATAAAAAAAGGGGAGGGGTGGGGGGGGTCATGGAATCAAAGCAGGACAGCTGTGTTTGTCCCTTTGCCAAAAGCTCTCAACTTGCAAATGTTCTCTTTAGCTGATCTGGCTATTTTAAAAAAGCCCATCCAGATGTTCACATTTAATTCCTCATGAAATGGCTTGATGAGTGCAGTTTTTTTATATAATAATACTTTTAAAATATCATTATATCATATATTAAAATAAAACATAACTATAAATATAATGTTTTTTTATTTATTATTATTATTATTTTTTTTTTTTTCATTTTTTAATGTACCAGCATTTTGGCCGGTATTCAGAATTTTATTTAATATTAATGTTAGAGATTAAAATAGTTATTAAAAAGCTTTACTTTATTGTATATATATATATATATATATATATATATATATATATATATATATATAGTAGTACACAATAAAATAAAAATATATTTTTTATATCTATCTTTTTTTTATAGACAATACAAAATTATTTCAAATTTTGCCTTAAGCTGCTGTCAAAATTGCCTTTTTTTTCACAGAGACTTTTTTGGTCTCGAAAGTACCCTAACTATAAGCTGGTACATCCCTATCAACAAAATTGGAATGACAGAGCGTGAGTGCAAATACTTTCCGTCCGTCTCTATGACCCAAATTTGGAGGCAACAATGATCTCCTTTGGCTCCTAACAAGGGGAAAGTGAGAGATATAAATTAAGATATATATGTATGTGAGCGCTCTGGCTCCAATAGACACTAGGCAGGCCTCCTGAGCGCTTTTACAAACGATTCCAAACAATGACACCAGCCATAAATAAATCTCAACGTCGGACTCTAATTGCATCAAAGCTATTGCTTTCTATTTAGGCATGGTCACTTGTGACCATGGCCTTAACGCTCCACTGGAGGCCAGGGAGAGAAAGAGAGAGAGGAATAGAGACGTACGGCAGGAGCTATCACCCTTCCAGACTATTTGTCCTAATCAGTGACACCCATTTACCAGAATTGGTGAAAATGAACTATACTTCATACAGAAATCGTACACTTACCGGCCTTCATTTGTCATGGCACATTCGAGGGCCAGTAAACTTTTCCTTTCCTCCGATGGGATTGTAGACATGCATCAAAATGTTAAAAAATGATTTGCGAGGGAGGCCCGTCAGACATTTATCAGGGCTCGGGAACATTATTTGCTAATTTCCAAACCTGCGGCGTGACAGGGTGCTCTGTCTTTTAACCCGCCGTGACCGCTCTGGACTCTTTCTGTTATTAGTACGAGTCAAGCAGTTTTTTGCTTTTTGTTTCTCGCTTCTTTTCTCTCCCAGTCTCAAGACCCCTTCTCAATTTTTTTGGCCACTTCTGACGAGACTCATTTGTCTGTCACACCGGTGACAACATCGCCCCATTCGTCTCCCTGAGACTTTGACCACAGCGTGCTCTCGGGCTCTCCAAGGGCCCCGGGCTCCCGGCCTGTTGATTGGCCAGTGGCCCTGATAAATCACAAAGTTTCCTTGTCAAGGTGAAGGTATCGACTCAACTGCGCTGAAACTGACAAAATGCACAGAGGAGGAGACGGCCATTTATCATAGCACAAAAGGACAAAGGGGTCATCTCGCCCCTTCACTCACTCGGCCCGCTGCCACGTTAAAGATGCCCATCTAGATCCTGGCACACATGAACAGCAGCATGGAACCAAACGCAGGTCTTCATTAGACTAATTACTGACATTTAGAGGCAATTAACCTCTGACGCAAGTGTTTAAAATTGTGGAGTGGATTTTTTCCCTTTCACCTCCCTTCTGTAATTCTGCAATCGTACTTCAAAAGACTTTTCCATGAAGTCCATTACTGCTTGAAGAGGACGATCTTCTAGTGGGGTCTTTGTAAGCAGATGGGGAGGGGGCGGATGGAAGCAGGAAAGATGGTAAACAAATCTAAACGGTGGCACATGAAACGGCATATCAGCAAATTATCAGCCAGCCGTTTGCACTGGGCTATCTGTCCATCAGACACTCGTCCCCACCCACTGCCTTTGGCCTCGCTGAGCACAAGCTGTATCTGATAGGACCACAGACACACACACACACACACACACACACACACACACACATACGCAGTACCAGAAGTAATCAGTAGCAGGGAGGACATGTAAACAGAGGTGTTTGAATACATTCCAGGAGTTGTTTTCCTCTCCTACTCCATCATGTTCACTACATTGAGTACAATAAGCTGCACTCCACACTTAGAAAAGAAGCATTCATTTTCAGCATTGAGCAATTGTTGTTACATTTACTTTTAGCAGCAGCATGGTGTGCCGTTCGGAATTGAATCGAGAATTCTTTAATTCAATTACTACATTTGGATTGGAAGAAGAATTTGAAAATCAAAGAAATTCTGGTATAGCAAAACAACGTTTGTCAAGACATTGTTGACTTGAAAACACCTTATTTGAAAGCTTTAAAAACCTTAAAGTTTAAAAGATGGATAGATGCACTAAATATATTTTGAAAAGAAAAATATGGTTATTGTTAGTAATGTAAAATCATAATCACTTCATAAGACTTAAAAATCTTTGATTCAGATTCACATTTACATCAAAGATTTGGTACTAGAAAGAATCCATTTTGATATCTGAATCAAAGATCCTGAAGCCAAAGAAGAAAAATTCTAACTTCTTGAGATAAGAATTCACACTCCTTAATTTAATTGGAATAGTTTTATTTTATTTTATTTTATAAAACCGTTTAGAAGATACAATTATCATTTTCTATTACATATATATATAAAAAAAAAAATATAAAAATATAATTCTGAAATGATGTTTTCTGCTTTTTTAACTGAAATGTCTATGGAGAAATGAATGAGAGAAAAAAAACAGATGGATACTCACTATTGCGCTCTTGTCTAATGATACGAGTGTACTGGGGAACTGCTCACTAATAACTAGAACCAAGAACTGAGTCCTTCTCAGCAGATGAGAATTTTTCTTCTCAGACAGTTCTTTGAGAAATATTATTACTTCAGAGAGGAGCGCGCCATTATTGTGAGCAATGCCACACCATTGGGGATTGTGGTGATATCTTAACGCAATATTGTGACAACCTACAACTCTATAATAAGCAGCGGTCCAAAAAAGATTCAGTCAACCTCTGCATGTGCTGGAAGGGTCGAATGAACCCTCTCTCCTTAAAGAGAGTTGCACTGGGGTGATTTGGGTATAATTGGCCCTGCTGGTTGCTATTTTGGCTTGGTCCATTTTTTTACCTCAGGCAGCTTTAAATAGGTTTGTCCTCACTAAGTCAGAGAAATTAGTCATGCTCCAGTGGCCAGCACTTGTTCTGATGGATGGGGTGCACTCTCGTTTCAAAACATCTTCCTGTTTGCAGCCCTCTGACCCGGGCCTAACCCGTGGGCCATATTCATCATCAAATATATTTATAGATTAATGAGAGAAGCCACAAAGTATTGACCTGCAAACGAAAACACAACTCATCTTGAACGAAGACGAAATGCAGCAATAATTTAGCACCCTTCGACCCCCACCCCCGTTACATCCATGTATTGATCTTCAATTTACAATATTAATTTGCGTCTGCTATTGGAACCCAATTCCGATTTGATATCGGCGAGCCGTTAAAGCATTGAGTTTGAGTCAGATCTGCCGGAGGTGAGTCACACGGATGGAGAATGCTGACAAAAGGAGGAGGAAAAGAGAAATGGAAGGGGCGGGGGTCTTTTTTAACCTTCCTTGTTACAGAAATAGACTTGAAATGTAATTTCTGTCAGGGAAATAAAATATGAACGGCCTAGATCGTGAGAGTGGGCTTCTCTTGTCCTGTCGACACTTTATCGGTGGCTCGAGCGGCCTGCTCTCTCTCTCTTACTCATCATCATGCCTGTATCGGTTCAAAGTTCATGAAATTTCTATGAGCATTGATCTGCCTCCATTGATTTTTTTTCTCTCCCACACTGTCTTTTTTTTTTTTAACGCCGCAGATCTTTTAAATTTTAATTTCCGGAGTATCTGAATTTCTCGGAGATGAAATAGCTTCCTCAGAGACAGCTGGCAATAAAATGAAGAAGTTAGAGCCACGTCGAAGAGCTCCGGCTAGCTATGTTCTCCGAAAACCACACTTTTTTTAAGGTCTTTTAACCTTTTGGTTTAGGCATGAAGAAACCACATGGTCTAGCACACTTTATTTAGTCACCTACCATTAGTATTTTTAATAAAATGTTTTATACACTGTATACCAGTTTAAGTTTATAAATAGTATTATTTTTAAAATATTTAATATTTTTCACTATATATATATATATATATATATATATATATATATATATGTATATGTGTGAGATAGACATCAGATTTATATATAATGCATGTAACATTTTATATTATATACACATATTTTCTATGTAATTAAATGTGTGCGTGTGTGTGTTTGTTTGTATAGATAGATAGATAGATAGATAGATAGATAGATAGAGAGAGAGAGAGAGAGAGATAGATAGATAGATAGATAGATAGATAGATAGATAGATAGATAGATAGATAGATAGATAGATAGATAGATAGATAGATAGATAGATATCTCAAATTATATTTCAGGTCTGTTCAAAGAAATTCTAATTATGAAGGTGGTCTGTTTTCACTAAAGAAAAGTAACTGAATTATTACTACATCTCTTGGTTGGGCAGTTGCAGGAAGATGATCATAATTGCAGTGAAAATTGACCTCATTTAGAGTGAAATCCAGCAGCTGTGCTGTAACAAATGAATGTTTTCCTGTTTTTATTATGCTGCATTAAACTCAAAAACTCTCTTTGGCCTTTGAATCTTTCCTCTTTCATTTTTTTTCCTTTCTATTTCTTGCATGTCTCTGTTGCTCAGCTGTGGAACAATGGGCAATCCGTGTTAAAAGACATTTCCTTTCTATGTTTTTGTTTTCACAGCGCGTGTTGACAACAGTCAGACATTCTCTGTTCCGTTAAGAAACTTTTTGGCAATCCAGAGATGGGCAGGGCAGCACTATTCTAGAACTCTCCCCGTTTTAAAATCTCTTGCATTTCCCCTTTCTGATTTGTGTTTGTACAAGAAAAAAAAAAAAAAAAAAAGTAGAAAAGTGGTTCTTGATGTTGGAGGTGGGGCGGAGATAAGCTCCCAGCAGTTAAGGATAATTAGACAAAGTAATAGAGAGCAACAGCCAGAAAGCCATTCATTATCAGAGCCAAAGATACACACTTATCATCATCATGGGATGTAATGGACGTCTGGAATGCAAGCACAGATTATTATTTTTCTTTTAACTAATTGAAAAGAATTTGAACAGAATTGAATGCAGAAATTTGTAGAATATACATGTTAAGGATGAATTACAATGGATGGAAATTCAAAGAACTTACTTTTTTTCATCTTTCATTTACAAGTATGAAACAACATTATGGGATTTTTCGTGTTTTTCACTGTATATTTAGTATGTTTTCGTCATCTTGTAACTTTGTGAATCCACGCAGCTGCATTTTATTGTGATAGACTGCGATTGTGTCACTTCCCAGTGATGTTACTATGGGACACTTCTCTTATTGCTAAATAAAAACATGTCACAGTTTAGTGTCTGCCGCACTCTAGCGTGTCAGCTTTGAAGAATGACAATATATACAGTCTGCGAGAACAAGGTCAAAACACTCAATCTTGAAATATACGGAGACACGCACACGAGCAGGCGACATGCAGACACACACAGACTCTCTCTGGACATAAAATCAGAGGCTGTTTTATGTTAAGTCCCTGGCAGATTGTGCTTAACATTCTCTTTTACAAATGAGGGGTGAAAAAAAACAACTAAACATGATGACCAGCCCAAGGAGCTTTAGATTTGTCATCCATCAAATGCAAACCCTTCTGTTCATTCACTCCACTCGTTCTGCAAAGGCGAGGCGGCCCCAAAAAAGCATGCTAGCTCATTAGCAAGCACATTTGCTTTTTATACGAGCAGCTCCATAATTCAAAACGGTCCCGTACGAGACGTGAGCCTGATTTGATTTAACGTGCTCAGTTATGCTTGAGTGCTAAATGGTGTTCGGCCCCCCTCTTTCCATTCCGGATGGATAGAACAAACAAACAGAAAATGGATGACAAATGAAGACGTAAGCAAAACACTCTGCCACTGACATACGCCAGGCTTCCAGATACTCACACACATATGCGCTGAAAAGCAGCAGTGACTATGGCCATATCCAGCACTTACACTCTCTCTCTCTCTCATTATCCATGAGGTCAGTAAGCAAAATTGGGAAGAAACGGAGAGATCAATACAAATTATCCCTGAGCAAACCGGCGCTGACAGCCTGAATTGCAGCATATGTTTACCCAAAATCGAGCAATTTATCTTAATATCAGCAAAGTAATGCGGAACAGGTGAAAGGTCACCTACTCTCCCCACCTCATAATTACCCAGTTCTAAAACAGGAAAGTGCTATTGATTGGCTGAGCCCGGGGCTGGGGGGGTTGGCACAAAGGCCAGTGGGAGGGGCTTAGCCTCAGGCCTAGGCTGGAAGATAGAGTGTGTAGGTTGTGAAAGAGAAAAAGAGTTGTATAGTACAACGACATGAGAGTGAAGGAGAAGCGAGATGCTTGCAGGAATCTGTCTGGATTTAAACTGTTATTGCTCAATCTGTTCTCCATGTTTCCCAGCTGGCCCAGTAGCACTAATGCCCCCCCCCCCACCACCACACACCAAAACCACATCTGTTTCTTCTTCCATTCACTTCTCTGTCATTTTTATCAATTTTATGCGTTCAGAATCACAACAGTACTCCCCTTATAATTTTTTTTTTTTTTTTTTTTTTTTTTTAGCATGGTAACCATATTTTCCACAAAAATATCATGGCTACTAGAATTATTAGTGATGTTTGAAATGGGGCTTAGGTGCACCCTTTGTGCTACAGACATGAATGACATTAAATCTTGTAGTACTTTACACAAAGTGATCCAGCTTTTGGTTTTGACTTGTTGGGTGATACAATTGGTGGAAAAAAAAAATCCAATAAATTTACTTTGAGCTATATCTAGAGATCAGAATATTTTCAGGGTGGACATTTATTACTTGGATCAGTAAGTAACCACACAAAAATCATGCAAAATGTAGATGTGGTTGCCACTGGGTAAAAGAAAATATTACATTTGATGTAATTAGTCAATTAATTAAAATGTTCGTTTATCATGACTCATTTAATGGCTAATATTAAACATTTATATTTTAGTTATGCTACTTTGGTAGAAACTATGATTTATAGGCATTTTATTACTGACTTTATTTATTTATTTTTATAAATAGTTATTGTAGCTATGCTATTTTGCTAAAATATAATTACCATTTAATTTCTTTTGAAAAATGTATTTATTCATGTATTTATTTATTTATTTATTAATTTATTATTTTTATTACAAATTTAATGGCTAATATTATATTTGTTTGTGTTATGTTATGGTATTTTGCAAGAAACTATTTACAATTTGTACTATATATTTATTTAATTATTTTTCATAACTAATTTGCTTAAGTCAAGTTCATTGTATACTATGATTGACACATACTGTCTGTTTATTTATTTATTTATTGCTATTTATTGTCAATCAAATATATATATATATATATATAGATAGATAGATAGATAGATAGATAGATAGATAGATAGATATCTTATAGTGTTTTGCTAAAAACCATGATTACCGTTTAATTATTTTATTTTTTTATGACAAATGCTATGGCTAAAATCAGTGCTGTTGCAGTTATGCTATGGTATGTTACAATAAATTGTGGTTTGCATAGTAAATCAGTGTGTTTTTCACCCTGCAGTAGTTAATAATTCCTGGCATGTTTGAGGTGGAGGATCTCAGAGGTGAGGGACTGTCTTGCGCTAATGAAGGTCTCACTGACCTCTTTTACTGCATTAGCATCAGATCAATAACTGAAGAGCGTTTAGCGCCCACTGTTCCGATACATTTATCAAACCGCACACATTCCTTCATCAGCAAAGCGTCAAAGTCAGAGCATAACAACATGTTGCTGCTCGGGGCTGCATTGTTCGAAAGTGGCATCAGAACGGCTGTAAATCTGCCCGCTTTTGGGCCATATTTAATGTCACAGGGTACTTTTATTGTGTGTCCCAGGGCAAATACACATCCTGAAGGGCTAGTGTCAAAGTGCATGATCCATTTGTGTAGTTACAGGCGGCAGACATAAAAAAAAAATAAAAATGATGGACACTCTCATATGGGCAAATTCAGGAATAATGAAGTGCTGTAATACAAACATTTACATCTCGGAGAGGTGGAGGGTGTCCATCTAGGAACAACAGGCAAGAGGAGAAGGAAAGGGGGTGGTGAAGGTGTGCGTGAGAGAGCTACATCCTTGTGAAAGCCATGTCATGTAAAATCAATATGCCCGATCAATGCTTTATTAACAAGCCGACATCTTACTTCAGATTCCTGCACGCTACTTTGTCTTCAGCCATGCAAGATGGCATGTCAAATAGTATCACCGCTGTCACACGATGACACGCGTATGTGTGCGCCAAAACACAAGCGCTGTCTTGATATTGATCAGATCAGATTGATTGGATTGCCGCCCCCTACTACACTTAGATGTAATTGTAGCACTTCATCATAAAGTCACCCAATTATTTCCAGGAAGTTCCTGTCTAATATGCTCATCTTCTCCTCTCAGGCTGTCATATCTCATTCTCTGCTTTAGTTCTTTCTCGTGTTTCTCCCCGTTTCCGTCAGAGTTCAGCGGCGAACCGCATGCTGACTAAGGGGAACAGACAGACTTGATCTCTCAAAAGGAAAAGCACATTGATTCGTATGGTCTCATTACTGACAACGACATCTACATTCATGTCTGATAATATTTTTATGCTGATGTTCTGCTTGCTTTCCTCTTGTGATCTTTTCTCCTTTTCTTCTGTATATTTTTTATGTTCATTTTAATATAGCCACATTGGCTTAGCCAATGATATGCATTTGGGGGTGGGGCTATCTGTATGTCTGGCAAACGGCAGATTAGTGTTTAGGAAACCTGTTTGAAATCAGTCACACTATCATTTGTGCATTTCTGTTTGTCGATGTTAGTGACAGAAATTACACACATTCATGGTCAATTTTATGTTATGGAAGAGGATACATTAAGTCATATATCATATGTCTACATTAAGTCACATATTTAATGTTGTACCCCCTCATTTGGTCCAGTTTTGTCATTTTGATAAAAAAATTAAAAAAAATAAAAAGATATATATATATGCACAAATTGTTCACAATAAGATCCATAACATGAATTTAGACATTTTCAGAAAATTCCATGTCAGCTTTAAAAACCTGCTTCATCACAACACCTTGACAATCATCGTAACAATCACAGCATTGTGTTTTGAGTTTTTGCATGGGTAAATGCTACACACTACTCATTTACAATTATATTATGCAAAAAAGAACCCTAAAATGCGACACATTTGATATTTGTTTAAAATAATTTCCCATGCTTAAAGTCTAGTGGAACCATAATAGACCTCCATGCGCTTTTCTAAAGCTTGTTAAACACAGTAGCAAGAAGTTGAGATTATGATTCATGCACTTGTATACGGAGCAGCTCTGTCTGATTTATAACCGGAGCACTTCATACTCAAAATTCCAATTTGAGAGGGAGGGAACATGTGTGTGTGCGGCATATGTGAGTGTGAAAGAAAAGATTAATTACTATTTGTGGCCAGCAATTTCATGAGGCTAGCCCCGGCACAGCTGTGAAATGATAGCGCCCTACATCAGTTTGTAGTCAACCATTCACAGATTATTAAAGCTCCATAAGATGAAGTGTTTCTCCTGCCTGCTTTGCTTTAACGCACGATAGTGGAGAGAGTGCGAGAAAGAGGGATAAATCTGAAGGGGTGCAATAGCCAGACATATGTCATCATCGCCCGTTGCCCATAAATCCAGAGGGTGCTTCAGGAAGCAGGACTGATGCAGACTTCACAGGGTTGACAGTCGCAATCGAGCGTGTGTATGTGTGGGTTTATATGAGCGCACCCGTTTGAATGTATCCACTAACTCCTTCAAATTTATCTGATCAATTATAGGCCTCGTTTCTTCCAAATAGGAGAGGTGATAGATGTGGCTCTGACGAAGTATTGCACAGCACATTATTACCTTTTATTCAAATGCTCTGGAATAAAATGCATGATGGGTGCATACATTCTCAAGAGCGAATGTAATAACATTTATGATGAAAACACAAATCTGTTCATTTGTTTTGCCTGTGCTGGATGCTAACTGATGGTGTTTTCTTGTTTTGCGGTTTAGCTTTGAACGAACCAACTATTGACTACGGCTTCCAGAGACTGCAGAAGGTCATTCCCAGACATCCAGGTGATCCGGAGAGGTTGCCCAAGGTTAGTGTTTCTGTGTGTGTGTGTGTGAAAAAGATATTTATCATAGAAATGTCAAAACGGGAAACAATTCACTGGCTAGATGAGCAAGAGCATGCAATTGCTTTTGGCAAGTCATCACTATGCAATCCGGCGTGTTTGGATTCTGTCTGAATCGTGCAAACTTTCGGCACATCGAAATGGTTCAATTAAGTATTTTTCCACCCCAGTAGGCAGTGGCGATTTTAATCTAAGCAGAGGCCTTTTTCAGATGTGTGATTATTTTGGTCTTGTTTTCCTTTCATTTTCCAAAGCTAGATCCAGTTTAATCTTTTGTTTACAGAGCTTTCCATTAAAAGTCCTTGTCTTAGCAGGTTAATAAATGAGTTTTGCGAACGTTAATATGGGCAAGCCCTCTCTCTGGGCTTTTTAGCTTCATTTATTTATTTTTCCCCCCTCTTAAATTCCACAAACCATGCAGTTTGCTTGCAGTTCCCATGTGGTTGACACGTATAACAGGTCTGTTGTTTTGATGTGTGACATGAAAGACAAAGCATGCCTGCTGGACCTTTTCTATTTCCTATTTTTTTTTTTTTTGATAGGTCTATGACTTGTGCCCAGCTAATAGAAAACGTGCTAATTTCCCATCTGAGAGCTGCACGGCGCCGAGGGCTTTTCTTAATAATATGTTAAGAGATTATTTTGTACCATGTTCGTGGGTGCTCGGCGAGAGCTGACCACCACAGAGGGCTAATAACAGATATCATACAAATATCTATTAAAGCACAGCATGGGAACAGCAGCTATCATTAACTTCCGTTGAACAGCTCTGGAATGGCGTTGTCTCAGAGCTAGCGTCCCACGGACATGCACCAAACTAAGAAGCCATAAGACTCTGCCCTGCGCTACATGATGTGTTTCAATTACACTTGGCTCTCTGTCTCGGTGGAGGCCAATATCTGGACAAGAAATCTCATTCCAGTAAATGCTTCAAACTATCCATTATCCAAAAAAAAAAAAAAATTCAAAGCCATTCTGCTTGAGCATTTCTGAAGCTGAAAAAAAAAAAAAAATAAAATAAAAAATTGTATATATATATATATATATATATATATATATATATATATATATATATATATATATATATATATATGCAATTTATACACATGTAAATTTATTTTAATATTTTATCATATCAAAAGAAGAAGATACAACAGCAACAATAACAACAACAAAAAAGTGACTGATATGGCATTTTTTTAATGCATGTGATTACATGTCTCATTTTTCTTAATACTTTTATCGTTATTATTATTATTAGTATATTATATTATAAGAAGAAAAACACAGCAGCATCAATAACAAAAAAATAAATGGAAATGGCTTTTTTTCATTACTCAAGTGTGCATGCAATTTCACTCATCTCAAATTCAGGTAAACCCTCAGCACAGGGCCATCACACCAGAGCAGTTCCAATAAACAACATAAATATTTGATTTTGGCTTCTAATGGACCCAAATGTGAGTTCAGCAGCATGTAAATGAAAGTGCCAAGTGATTCATCATAGTTACCCCAGCCGTCTGCACCTCTATCGCGTTCGAGGGTCACAGCCAGCTCCACGCAAAGCAGCAATTGACCCTTACACATATTCTCAATGAGAGGCAGAGCGTCTGGGAGGAGCGGCTGCATTAGTTGTTACAGGCGGGAGACAGACCGCCGTAATAAGAGGTTTCGGGGGGAGGGATGTACACAGTGTGTTAGCAAGAAGGTAAAGCCGTCACACTCATGCTCGCCTGTAGAGTTGATAATACGCCCCTGATATCGATTCCTGGATTTTTTATTTATTTTCCTTCATTCCTTTCAGTTAGGGATCTACAACGCACAAGGTCTGATGGGGGATCTTAGCTGGACAGAAAGCCACTATGGCGTGCATGTATTGCTTTGATACATGCAACTGCTTGTATCGAAGAATTTCTCAATTGTTTTAATTTTTATAGTACCAATACTTTATAAATCCCTATCATGTTCTTACTACGAGCTGCCCAGAATTGCAGTTTACCTCCCTAATTTTAGATCAAATCAAAATTCGTTGCTCGATCCAAGGGGAGGGGCATCCAATGAACACGTTTATATACGAAGACTGCAAGAGAGAGTAAAAAGCAATATGTGAAGTCACTCATGTGATGAGGCAGGAGATTGCTAAAGGGACCTTCCAATCCTCTTTCTTTTAAGTCCTTGTTTGAAATCAGTGTCATTCATTTGTCTGGATATAAGGCTGAGACAAACACTGGAATGAAAATCTGATCAGGCTCCATACATTCACTTACGTGTCATCAAATAATCTTTATTGCGAATCATATAGTGGTAACCTGTCAGCCGTAGTCTTACATTCATCAGTTCCATTAGCCTCTTTGCGTCCTGTTTCAACTTGCAAACACCAATCTATTCCGCTTCCCGTTCAATCTAATATCCAAGAAAAAATATTAGAAATGCATTCATGTTGAGCAATTACCCATGCATTAAAATTCATCTTCTCTCTCTTGGCTTTTGCAAGGTAGCTACACGTATCGTCCCACACTTCTCAATGTATTCATCACCTCAGGCAAGAACTAACAGAATAATTGCTTTACACTTTTATAATGACATTAGCACCTCCAGCCCCTCACCTCACTTGGCTTCTTTAACAGTGGTGATATATACCACTCACGATATTCAAGAGTGATAATAACAAGTTTCCATTTAAATGATTCTCGTCCACCGGTGGAACAATGAGCTCTTGTAATAATAAGCCCTGTCATTTGTCACGAAACAAGCCCTGGGATCATTTTGGGCTTAAATAGTTCCCTGTCTAACCTGGAATCTCGTGTCGATGAGGAAAAAAAAGAGGAGTCAATTATACTTAACGCCGCCACTCTGAAATTTACATGGAAATGCTTTTCGAACACCGCTCACCGCTAATCATATTCTCAGCATGAGGCGGCGAGGATGAGAGGGGCTTGCTGGAACAAAACAAACTCATTCACAGCCTCCTCCGCCGATTGGCCGATGTGTTCACCACACATAGACTCCCACTTCAGTGTGCGCTGCTAAACCTGGTTCATTAGGAAACGCACCTCATGGCAAAGGACAGATTAGAGTTGAGGGTATGCGTTGTTTTCTTAAACTATCCTTACGCCGCCTCCTCCTCTCCACTGCCATATGGATGAGAAGTTCAAGTAGGTGTCGGCCGGGGCGAGGTTTCGGTGATGTTAATTGCGATAATCGTCGGGTGAAATTGGGAGGCATGTAAGACGTCTTGTGATATGACGACTGAGATGATAAGTAATTATTTGCGGCTCAGAAAAACACTTAATCTTGCTTAGAGAGAGCCGCGAGCTGGACTAGGACAGCTGGGCCTTTCATTGACACTACCTGCTGAATGACAAGTGTAATTCTTTATTTGTATGCAAACTAGATGCATGCAACATGAAACACAGCCCCCAATTTCAGAGGTAAATGCCATCATCTGGTTAGGCTCTGGTTTGGAGTGCGTCTCTATAAAACGCACGGGCCTGTGTTTAATCTTGATAAATATGGATCCAACGTGGGGCTTGTGCATGGGAATGAAATGGCCAACGAGCCATGATGAAGGCGCTCCGCACTTCGCACCCGCAAGGACAACGCTGTGAATGTGCTTACACTCAAACGCGACCTGCAAAATTGATAAACAGCAAGTCAGCAAGATCAAGACGTGCTAAAATGCGATTACAATATAATGTAAACTCCCCAAAATTAGCTCTTGGAAGAAGAAAATAGGCAGCAACCTGTGCAAAACACTTTGGAGTCCCTGCTACACGCACCTCGTTGGCAGCTTAGGTGTGAATATTGAATATTGAAGGGAAAATAAGCGGCAGGCTAATCTTTGTTGTGTTATAAGTCGGGGGAAAGCTTGCAGACGGGGATACGCAAGAGTTCCCAGTGTCCGTGTCCCAGGGCACAGCCTCTCAGCCCGCTCTGGAGAGGAAGTCATTTATGAAGTCCTTTACAACAGCCAGAGAAAGAGGGTTAATTGAAAAATTTCCTAATGTCATTATGAAAGAACTAGATTAACCCAAGCTAATTCACTTTATTATCCTGAAGAAAGAGGAATGGGCATTGAACTCTTCTGCAAATTTGGGGCATGAATTAGGGGTGAGATGTTGTCTTTGAGGACTCTGCTGGTTTAATTAAGATATGGAAAATGAGTCATTGTTCCTCTGAGCTAAAGTGCGTGGAATTAGCAGGCGAACGCAGCGTCTGTGTTTGACTCGGTGTGGTGTGCTAGTGTTTGTTTGTTTAAAACCCACAAGGCCACGTCGTTGAAACGCAAGTCCTTATGTTGACTCATTTAGCTTAAGTTACACACCACTTCACTAGTCTAACTAAGTCAAATGAAATTTGACTAAGAAATAAAAGAATGCATTTGATAATATATAGTTAAAAACGTTTTTTTTTTATTTACGCTCGTCAGCTTGTGTATTTTTTCCCAACCAGAGATAAAGAGCTTAAAATTTACCCTGGCCCACATACACACTTATTGTCAATGTACTGGCTGATGGTGTTTATATGCTTTATGACTGATTATGTTGCATTCTGGGTGTATATTGCAGGAGGTGTTGCTAAAGAGAGCCGCTGACCTTGTGGAAGCGCTGTACGGGATGCCACACAACAACCAGGTACAAACTCAAGCTAATGAAGCACCTTTTCTTTTCCTTTGCACGGTGGATGCAATTAAATCAGGATTCGTCTCACTTTGCTACATTCCTGTATGTTTCAATGCTAGCTGGGAGCCTTTGTACTGTAACTTTTTTTTTCTTCTTCTGCTATTTCGCAATTTAATTCCTGGCTATGGCTCTTGGTGCAAAGTTTTTGAGTTAATCACTCAAAACACATGCACACAGCCATATACAGGCTTATTTAAATGGGAAGATAACTTTGAACTTGGCCCTAAAAGATGCAATTCGGAATATATTCTACCAAGCGGTCCAGCTATGGTTGAGAGGTCTAATACATATTCAGAAGAAATTATCCATTACATTATTTTCCCCCAGTCGAGTAGCACAGAGGTGAATACACTACAATCCAAATACAGCGGGACAAATTCAAACGTCCTGTCATTTGTTTACCTACAGACAGAAAATCCATATGTATATGTGTGTATGTGCATTTGTGTCTAGTAAAAATGCAATTTATATATACAGTAAATATATGGTTTTATATCTAATGTCATATATATATATATATATATATATATATATTTTTTTTTTTTTTTTTTTATATATAAATGTTTTACATACATTTACACATAAGTGTTTTAGAAATGACGCCTACTGAGTTCAGATCTCTGGCCTCAAGTTCTTGTAAGAACAAACTGATAACTCTCTATTCTCTGTTTCTGTGTGGTAGGAGATCATCCTGAAGAGGGCCGCAGATATTGCAGAGGCTCTGTACAGTGTCCCACGTAACCACAACCAGATCCCATCCCTTGCCAACACAGCCTCCCATGGTGGAATGATGGGAGTCAACTCTTTCGGCGGTCAGCTCGCTGTCAATGTCTCAGAAACCTCACAAGGTATGTGGCATGAAAATTAGCATGCAGATTACAATGAACCCTGAAGTTAAAAGCTTAAACTAGACTAAAGTGGTTTACTGGGCAAACTGGAGGCTTGTCAGTCTAAGAGATAACCACCAAAGCCCCTCCAGACAGCCTAACCAGCATAGCCAGGAAAGAGAACCTGCTAACCACTTTAGTTGTTCATCTGCGAATATCAAAATGAGATATATTCACATTTCTAGAAAAATGCTTGCAACTATTAAAGATTAGCAAACATTAGCGAGCTGCTAGCAGCATGAATCATGGCACAGGCCGGCTGCAGCTTTATCTTTCCTGGCTGTGTATAGCATAGATCCCAGGAGGTGCCTGACCCTGTCCCCATCTCTCCGCTGCCAGCCTGCCAGAACATGCAGCACTATCTCACACACTGCATTTAGCAAGTGTACTGATAATAGGTTTACACCTGTTCCATTGTTGCCTCCACTCAGGTCAGGACAGGGAAAAATCACACTGGAATACATGCTGGGACGCTGAATATCCTCCTTACATACATGGAGGTGAATTTAACTCACAACTGTGTGGACCGGCCACGTTAACACATTGGGCCATACTCATGAAACCCAAGTAAAATGCATTACTGTGCAAACCGTACAGGGTGGGGGGATTAGGTAGACTGTAGGAACTGTTTTCAAAGAATTGTTTAATTTATTTACATTTTATATATATATATATATATATACCTATGTGCTAATAAGTAGTCTAAAAATAATCTTTGAAACTGATGATGCCACCTACTTCAAGAATTATATAGATTCCAAACACTGTGGCAGATTTTTACCGATGTCTTTCCATCTGCAGTTGGCTACAGTCGCAACACGAGCAGTGTGTCACCTCGCGGTTACGTGCCCAGCAGCACCCCTCAGCAGTCCAACTACAACACCGTCAGCAACAGCATGAACGGTTATGGCAATGCAGGAATGCCCAACCTGGGTGTGCCCAGCTCACCGGGCTTCTTGAACGGCTCCTCGGCAAACTCTCCCTACGGCAGTAAGTATCAAGGTAATGACGAGCCCCCGCTTTCTCTGTCCCCCACCTGTGTTTCCCTTTCCTTTTGACACTCCTCTGTTGTTGTTCTGTTGGTTGTTTGTTGGTTTGTTTTGTTACCTTTTGGGAATGTGTGCTACTGGATAAAAGGAGGGGTGACTCTGGAGGCTGAACAACCGAGACATTTAGCGAATCCGACCAATCAAAGCAGCCGATTGAAAAAGCAACAGCAATTGAAATTATAAAGCAGGCCACCAAAACAGCATCCAAAATCTCTAAAAAACAAAACAAATGTTTTCGGCAAAATGACCCAGTCAGAGTCGATAAGAATGCCTATTATCCAGAAAGTGGCCAAGGCAGGACATCTCATATGCCATTCCAACTCCATTTACCTGATGATTTGCTCGTTTGTTTTGGTCCCCCCCCCAAAAAAAAGACCCGCAACCCAAATTCCCCCCATATCCTCATGATCATTTCTCCCTGATTTGTTTTCATTCCATGAATATGATTTGAAAAAGAGGCGAGGCCAGGCTCTCTAACTCTTCGTCTGTAAGAAGTGAACTCTCTCTGAGTGGTGACTATGTCTGCTTTGTTGCAGTAGTTCCGTCGAGCCCTACCATGGCAGCCTCTTCGGTCAGCCTCTCTTCAAACTGTAGCAGTACACACGGCATTTTCTCATTCTCACCTGCCAATGTCATCTCTGCAGTGAAACAAAAAAGCGCCTTTGCTCCAGTTGTCAGGCCCCAAGCATCTCCACCTCCTTCTTGCACCAGTGCAAATGGCAATGGACTTCAAGGTGAGAGCCGACTCCCTGCTTTTAGAACGCCCCGCAGTTGCCTCACCTGTGGGGTCGCATTATTGCACTCTGGTACCCAGACGCCACCCATCCACCATCCCCGCTGCCGCTTAACGAACATGGCCTCCCGCCCGCATCAATTATGCATTTGCGCGTGGATGGGCGGATGGATGGATGGATGGATGAGTGGTTGGATAAGTGCAAGAACGCATTATGCATGCGGGCATGTAGAATGCATGTGCATGTATGGGTGTGTTTATTGATTTATTTATCTTTCATTAATGATTGAGCAAAGTTAAGTGTCTCGTGAGGTTTCGTACTCAAGTGGCTGGGAGCGCTGTAATTCGGTAACATCTCGCAAAATCTCGCACCAGCTCTTTTGCATTCAAACTGATCTCGACATTTGTCTCCATATTCTCTTTATATTTGCGATACGCAGCCCCCTTGTCCTCGAGTTAAAAATTTATGTTTCCTACAATAGTAGCAGAAACAATGGAACCGAAAGGCCAGAAATGTTTACTCCTAGCCATGCTCGTTCATCCGACGTCAGATAACATCGCCAGAGAGGAACTTAACAGCAGAAGAAGTGATTATAACCCAGGTTGAATGTGATTATAAGAAGTAAGAGCGAGAGGGAAGGAGCTCACTGTATTCTCGGCAGGGCGGCATCATTCGGCAAATTAAAGACTCTCTCTGGATGTTTAGTGCGCTAGTATTTGCTCTTCGTCAAGGCCCAGTTGTTTGCTTTGAAAACATGTTTTAGCCATAGCGTGTGCAAGCGAGATTAATAATGTTAGACCTAATGAACTGAGAAATTAAAGTTCATGCTGCTACATGCATCTACTTATTAATATGTGGTTTGCAGAAATTAATGAGGAATGCCACAACATCAGATGCCTTGGCAAACTTAAAAACACTCCAAGCATGACTCTACAAATAAGTTGAAAGTGGCAAAAGAGCTTTCCTCCAGTTTGCCCTCCCCTGGCACTTCACTATACACCTAATTGTGGGAATGAGTGAGTGAATCAATCTCCACATTGGGGTGGGCATGCAACGACCTAGTCCGGCCTTCTTTAGATGTCACGATAAAGAGAGACTTGGGGGGATAAATACAGGCTGACAGAAGAATGCAAATGGTTTTCCACCATCCACTCGGCTCCGGTAATGGCAGGGGGGAGCAAGGCGAAGATTTCAATTTGGGAAAAGCCGAGGGGTGTCTGGTTGCTGACTGAGGAGGGGAGACCACGGGTCTACGTGACGTTAGCAGAAGTGACCATGTTGTTTCTCGGCTGTCAGCAGGGACCCTCTCCTGGGAGTCTGGCCCACTGTTTGCCATTAACAAAACGCTAAGAGAAATATCACACATGTGGGAGCCAGGATGCTTTCTCCTCAAAATGTCAGAAAGCTCCTCTTTCAAAAAGTGAAGTCCTTCCAGCACGTCTTGTTGGTGAAGCACATTTCACTCAATCACTCCCAACCCTCCCCCCGTCCATTTTACAAACATCCCCAGCGCCTTTCGAGTCGAGTATTTTGTGAAATGCGAGTGACATACTTACTTCTGTGTTCTTTTTTGTCTTTCGTGTGGCGTCCTGGGACCTCCTGTGCTAAAATTGTTTCTCTTTCTCTTGCAGCTATGTCCGGACTGGTGGTCCCACCCATGTAAATTGCACTCCCTTCCCTTGTAAAGCAGCCGTCTCCGTACTGGGACGAAGCATAGTATGTTATGCGGAGGATCCTCCTCGAAGTCGTCATTTATCATGAAGTTAATCAGCAGCTAATTCTGTTATTCAGAGGAAAAAGACACTTTGTTTCAAAGAGTTTATTCGAAATTGACATGCAAGCGACTTCACAGTTTATTGACTGAATCTCTTATCATATTTTCACGATCTCGAAGGGGAAAAAAGAACAAAACGTACCTATTTTGTATAAACATTTCTGGTTTAATCTTGGCTATGTCTAGTTCTTGCAATGTGTGGGAAGAAACATTGTGGATATGCCATTTGATGAAAACACTGATAAAAAAAAATCTGTAAGAATGTCTCTTTCACCGATGTGCTGCCGCTGCACATCTTCATAATGTGAATTCATTTTCCTTTTTTATTATTATTTTTTGTTTCTCATTTTGCTTTTTTTATTTTGATTGTGGTAATAAAAAGGGGGCCAATATATACAGAGCCAATAAACTGGAAATAATATAAGATATATGATTTATAAATCATAAAAGAAAGGCAAGGAAGAAGAAACGGTGGGAGCAACCGGGAATGGTGATCTTATCGTTCAGTTCGTTCAGCGGAAATGAACTTTGTAACTTATTGTAGGTAGAAGTTGTAACTTTGGTATTGCAAAAATACTTCTCTTGCCTTCAACAAGCACACTAACAGAGATGAAGCGCTACTGTCTGTTGGTAAAAAAAATAAAAAAAAAATAAAAAAAACAAAAAGAGGAAAATATTTCCACTGCTAAAGCTTCCTGTAAAGCGAGTGTGATCTGCAATGTTTTTCAACTTTTTGCTAGCACTGTATACTATTGCATTCTTAGGCTACTGTGAAGTCTGTTTCTTGTACCAGAAAGTTGTCCTTATACCTCTAGCTCCTTACTCCCTAATGTGTTTTGTATGTGGTTATACAATTGTAGACTTTTGTGATTTTGCCAAAGTTGTAGCTAAATATTTATACACTTGTCTTGAATTTTCCAGAATCACTTAAATATTTAGTAAAGAGTTTTATTCCTACAGTTAGGAGTAAAATTATCTTATACATTGCAACACTTTCACACAAACACTTGCGGTCACTAAGGGATTTTTTTTGTAACATATCGATTATAAATATTGTATTTATCTTTGAAATTTTGTATATTGCTTTCCATCATTTTCTTTGATCGAACTTGTATTGTTTTTCATTGTTGAAATTACGATGAAGGTTTAGCCAAGAATCATCACCTACATTCAATGTTTTCTACCGATATATTGTATCGTCCGTGCATTTCATATGTAACTCAGACTTTTTTTTATGCCAACAGACCTTCCGTCCATTTTCATTTGTTTGTTTGTTTATTTGTTAATTAGAGGAGCAGTCAAATCCATTGTTTATTTTTATATTAATTTTTAAGTTATCAAAAAAGTTCTTTTTTGAAAGAAAACTGTTTGTTGTATAGTCAAATAAATTGTTTGTGTCACCTGGCTGTAATAATATTAGTAGATAAAGTGCATGTCAAGCCGCCCCAGGGGGAAAAATCCAATTGTGGTTGTAAATTTTGTTTTTGTAGAATGTAAAAAGTCATTTTTACCTGCCACCATGACTTTGCCACATAACTGAACCATGTTTACAGGGATCAAGAGAGAAAAAAAAAAGGACAGAAAAAATATCTGCTTTGGAAATATACATCAGTTACTAATGTTTATTAAAATATGTCAGAAAAAAGCTCTGTCAAAGGCTTTCCAGTGAATCTTCTGAGAGAAACCTTTCTGCTGTTTTAATGACAAACGTACACCACAGTGAATCTCATTATTCCATTCAGATCAATGGTGTAAAAAGCACAAACATTTTTTACTAAAATAAAAAAAATAATTATTGTGACCCTCATCTTTTTGGACTATTTTGTCTTTTTTAACATTAATTTTTCCCTATTCCCTCAAGTAAAACAGCATTCAAAGGGAATGAAAACAAAAGAAAATTACGTTTTGTATCATATATGGACAACAAAGATGAAGATGTTCTATATTGTAAATGTCATTTTGTAAGTAACTCATGACACCGTAGCATAACTGAATCATATCACCTTACACTTTTCTCTCTCAATGATATTGATTTTCCAAGTCGTGCCAAAATCCGCTAATGAGACAATGATTTTTTTTTTTTTTTGGTTTCCTATCCTTTTCCTATCTGAGGCTTTCATTTTGACCTCTTTTTCTTTGCACTTCGGGCTTTGTAAATGTTGTAATGTTCAGCAGTGTGCTTCTCTTTCTGTTTCAATCCAAAAGCGGATGTTTCCTCTTGGCAATCGGCACACAAGTTTCCTTTAGCTGCAGGAAGCAAAGGCAGCTGTAGAAGCAAAGAAATGATGAATGTACAATGTATTTGCTTTGTGATGGCTCGACAAAGCTTGGCCAAGTGGAGGAGCCGGTGAGGTCAACCTGAAAGTAAGAAAAACTCAAGGTCACGTGAAGTGCATTTGTGGATTTCATCATTTCTGCAATCTGGTTTTGTCTTTTAGTCTAATTAAGTACCCATACTTGGAAGATTTCAAGAAACACGAGCTCTGTAAGAACAAATGCCATTTTTCTCTGGCTCATGTATGGTTTTATTTGAGTTGATTTATGGCCATATTTCTACATTTTATTGTACAAAGTTGTTCATTTTACATAATATTTAATTAAAGTATTTCTTGTCTGTGACTAATTTCTCCCTGCAATCTTATTTTTGTCTTTTCTCGCTCTAAAAACAGCCATGCATTATTATTTTTTAAACAGGGCACAAAAAAAAAAAAAAAAAAAAAAAAAATATATATATATATATATATATATATATTAATATATATTTATATACTTCATGAAACTGCCTGGTGAAGCAACATTAAAAATATAAAAAACAAATTTTGTACCTAACAAAATAACAACAGACTTAAGTGCAGCCTCTCATACCTTACTGCTTAAATACAATATGTTAACTGGGGGAAAAATGATACAGACATTTGATTATCTGATTATAAATGTCAAGTCAAGGATATAGACAAAAAATGCCAACAATTAACAAGAATAAAAGTCAACCTGGAGCACTGTCACATTTGATTAGTATAAATCGCCGCAGTTATGAAGCAGAGCCTGCTAAGATAGTGGCCCTGTTTCTTTCTCTGGCCTTGGCCTTGATGTGGCATTGGCTGAGAATCTTACAGCCGGGTGTTTTTTGGGTGAGCTGATGACACGAGGCTTTCATCTTCCACTTCTGTGAATTCCTAGAAGAAATGACAGTCTCCAGGGGAGGGAGGCCCTCCTGGTCAACGCATTGATCCCTGAAGAACAACTGCCATTTCGTGCCGGACACTCCATGTGTGCTGTTTTGGCCTCGCTCGATAGGAAGCCGTGAGATATTTCTCTGCGATTCATCCAGACGGCAGACTTGTGACAACTGCAATGTGGAAAAAGTCTCAGTTCCATCAACATTTAACAAGACATCATTAGTGGAGTAGGTGCACCTCTTTATCAACACATGATGTGAATTACAACCTGCAGAACCACATGGGGTTTGTCAGTCATGCATGCATCATTAGACGTAGTGCTCGCGGAGGGTGAACGCAGAGGACAGTGCAGTGCTAACCTTGTTGAAGGTCATTAGTGAGCTGACTGTAGAATTGAGCTTCCCTGTCTCTGTCTCATCAGGAAGCTGCTCCATAACTGATTCAACTGGATGCCTCGTTGAGCCCAGTGTTTGAAATGTAAGTTGAGCAATTACAAGCTAAAGGAGCTCAGTCAGATCTGATACCTTCAGCAGCTAGCGCTGGGATTCATGGTTCCTTTTAAACACCCTGGATTTAACAGTCAAGTAAGGCCTTTTTCAACACGTTTTGGAAGCTTTTGTGCAAACGGTCACCAAAATGGTAAAAAAGATAATATTGGTTCAATTCTCTATGAAAAGTCAACATGCTCATGACTCCATTGACTTCAATAATCCTAAATGTTTACAAGTGATGAATAGGGATATTTTATCTGTCAGGAAATGTAAAAAGTGGTCAGATGGTTGGATGAGTTTCTCAGACGCTCAAACTGTTTCATTTCAAAGAATGTGTTTTGATGAATCATTCACAATAAGGAACATGCATTAAGAAATTAAATAGTGTAAGTTTTGATTTCTTTTGCCAACTTCGCCTCTTTTATCATTTTAATTACTTAGGAATATTAAACATTCTACAACTTGGCTAATATTCATAAATACAATAATTTATAGAATACTGGCATCTTTTATCATGTTTTTGTTGCCACCTTGTTATGTGCCTAAGAACAACTCTTAAGAAATTATACTTTTTTCCGCAAGGATAGATTTAAGTGATCAAAAGTGATGTTTATAAGACATTTATAACATTAAAATTCAATAATATTAAGCAGCACAACCATTTGAACATTGATAATAATATTAAATGCAGCAAATCAATATGATTTCTGAAGGATCGTGTGACACTAAAAACTGGAAAATTCAGCTTTGCATCACAGGAGCATATTGGGCCCGATCATACACCCGGCGCAATGCCATGCAAGGTGCAACGCAAGTATGTTTGCTAGTTTCAGTCCAGCACTACGCCGTTTAATTAGCAAATCCATTTGCGCCCATTTGTGCGCCCATGGGCATGCTGGTCTAAAAAAGAGGGGTGTTCAGGCGCATTGCTGGTGCATTGCTGGTGCATTGCTGGCGCATTGCTATTTTAAGGAGCTGAAAATAGACTGCGCCATAGACCAACTCAAATGGTCTAAAGTCTAAAGTCAATGGCGCAATATTTTTGTGTCATTTAGTTGGTAGAAAATGTGCCCTTGGGAGCCTGTCCTCCAACAAAAAACGACCATATAGGTTTGTGCAAGCACCTTTTTACGACCTATATTTACATTTTAAAGTTAAGCGCCCTCTAGCGGGCGTAAAAATAATGACAGTATCGCGTTGCGTCTGTCGTCATGAAATGACGTATAACGTCATTACCAATCAAATCGCACGTTTATTTAAATGCAATGTGTGGGCTTTTTACACCGATCTCACAGTATTTCCTACATATTTTACTAGGTGGCTTATTCGTTCGAATGACCACACCTAACCCCACCCCTAAACCTAACCCTCACAGAAATCATGCTAAATTATGATTTATTGAGCATATACATTTTCGTGCACATCCGTTCCCTGGGATCGAACCCATGATAGCATGATTACCTATCAATGTATAACGCAATAATCTACCAACTGAGCTACACGGAACGCAAATCAGAGTGCAAATAAAAGAGTACAAAACATCAATATGAAAACGACCTTTTGCCAATAGGGGCGCAATTGTAGTATACGCTCTGATGGGTCGTATTTCAGGGATTTGGACAAACGACCTATACAGGCGTATTGGTTGGAGGACAGGTTGGCCCTTGGGTGGGTCCACAGTGCGTCTTGACTTTGATTATTACACAAAGGGATGCGCATCATACAGACATGCCAAATATTAAAAACAAAAGGGTTACAGTGTAAAAGAATATTATTGTGTAGGCTACATAAATATAAAAATTAAATGATGGATAGCCATTGCATGTTTTAGAATTAGGCTACCTATTTGCAATCCGCCTATTACTAGTTATAATGATGAATTAAATTCTACTTCATCCCATGCTTTCTTCACCTCGGGAAGCTTTGGTGGATTCCTGCTTGTCACGTAGATGATCCGCACGAGCAGATCGGTTTCTTCTCTTGAGAAGCATTTCCGCGAACAAATTCCGCCATGTAAATTGCGATCTGCCATGGCGCAGCGTATCTTGCTCTTAAAGGGAATGGGAGATGACACTCTGATTGGTTTACTGAATGTTACGCCCATTACTTATTAAGAAAATAGGGACAACCCATTCCAAAAATGTGCCCCGGCGCACAGACCTTTTCACACTTTGCGTTTAGATTGTTATTTAGACCATTATATTTAAAAAGATATTTAAATATAAAACAGTTGTTTTGAACTCTAACAATATTCAACATTATTACTGTAGTGATTAAATAAATGCAGCTTTTCAAGCCAACATTCAAAGCTTGTCTAAAAAATCTTTTTTTTTTTTTTTTTTTTTTTTAGTTAAAATAAGGTGCAAAACCATGGTAAAATCTATTTAAAATGTAAAAAGTTTTAAACACTGAAATTCATCACAGGGTACCTGGCGACTTTCTAACTAATTCCAAATAATCAGTTGATGCATTCAACGGCCAAGGTTATCACTTGTCCAAAAGAGGTGATGAAACCCTTCATAGTTCATAGTCATGGTCGCCAATCCATACTCATCTGCACAGTCCTAGAAGAATAACCTCGCTGCTTTAAAACAACCACGTATCTTATCTGTCTTTCTGAGTGCCTCGGATAGCAGGTCAGAAAATGTCAATTTCTCATCAAGACAACAGCGCTCGCCGCATGTTTTCTTACTCACAATGTGGACAATTAACGGGAGGCAGAGTCTCTGCATAACTGATTTGCAGGTTATTATGCGGTCGCCCGCTGGCATAGATCAGGGCTTCAGTCAGATAACAGGCCCGGCTGATAGCCGCAGTGTCAATATGCCAAAGAACAGCATTTGAATGTGATCTGTTGTGCCTATTTGCCTGGACCGGGTGATCTGTAGCTAGATAACTGATCGTCTACCTGCCGAGGACACTGCACGGGGCCTATCGCTGTCTCCTACAATTAGTACAATGAACAAACTGGACAATAGTCTTTATATGGGCCCAGAGAATGAAATCGCCTGTTCTACCCTTAAATAGCTTCTTTTATCCACCGAAGAAATTGCTTCAGAGAAAATCTAAATTCTATCAGAGGTAATAAAACATCCCCCAATCAGATTAGGGATCGATTTTTGGTCGCCTGCCATTTGGGCAAACGTCCGCTGTTGGAGAAGGCTGCTGCGATGCTGTACATGAGCATCTGTTTCTTTGCCAGTATATTAATCTTGTATAACAAAATAAAACAACAAAAATGACCACAGTTACATTATAAATGTATGAAGGAGCATTTATCATCCTCCAACGCCACCGAAAGTACCGCAAATGCAGATCCTACAGCATGCGTTATGGGAATTCGCTAATGTCCGATGTTTTGCTTCAACTACAGCGTGGAACGATGCAACTATAAGCTTTATGAAGTTATAAATAATTATTCTGTGCTCTATCACCAGTCATAAAGACATGAAGTCGGGTCCGCTGAAGCAATTACGGTGGGCAGCTGCCGAGCTGAAGCTCGGGCGACTCTGCCGTACTGTCCAGTCCTGCCGCGTGTTTTTCCAATATTAAATAAATGCAAGGACAGAACCTCCCACCCATGTTCTGTTGTGTCTTCATCAAAGAGTGGCCCCTGCTTGGCCCTCACCTCACTCAATCACACAGAAAGCCTCTTTATTACGATAGCCTAATGGCCATCCTCTAGCATAGTTTTTAATGTGAGCATTAAATATTTATAAAACCTGAGTCAATAATCCTTCATAACCTCAGTCTGGTGGAGACGGTCACTCATTCATTTACTGCGGCCCGTGTGCTCTCAAATAAAGGCAAAGGTCACAAGGTCACGCAATCAAAACTAGACAAGGCAGGCAGGCAACAAGCATCTGCTGTCATTATTATTAGGACAATTAGTTTTGCAGTCACAGCGATTTTGATCAAAGCATGACGATATTGACCCATGACAATATGACGTTTGTCTTTTTAAACAATAAAATGTGTCTAAAACAATGTGCTTAAAGGTTCTGTTTATTGGTACCATATTCTTATACAAAATCACTATCTTCTCTGGAGTCCCATAATGCACTGCAACAAGTTAAATTTAAAATAAAATAAAATAAAATAACAGCAGTGAAAAAAAATACACGTGGATTTGTTTTATTTGATAAACTATGATTATGATTATCAAATCTTATTTTCTCATTTTTAGTAATTTCTTTATTGTATGATTTCAAAAGGACCAAAACAGCTGTGATGGTAAAACCATACATGAAGAAGTTAAATAAGCACTGTAAAAAAAGAAAAAAAAAGAAAACATTGTCATTTTCAGATTTGCATTGAAAACAATAACATTTTAGTGTAATGTTTAAATTTTTTATATAATTTTTATATAGTTTTTAAATATTTTTTTCAATAATTTTAATGGCACACTCAAATATGGCACTTCAGGATTCCTTGCATCAGGCTTATCAATGATTAAAATATTTTTTATTATGCTTTTTCTCTCTCTTTTTGCTTTCATTTCATTGAAAAGAATGGCCCAGACCTTATGTCTAATATGAAATTTTGTTTTTCCATTAAATAAAATCGGTTTGGTAACCTACTCCTTCAAGTGTGTAGTTAAATAATTTTACATCAATATTTAACTGAATTTAAACACAAAAACTGCAGCCAAGCTAGCCAACTTAACCATAAAAAGTTCTTGACCTCTTGTAATCGTGTGATTCCCTGTTAGCGAATCCTGGTCAGCTTGTAAATTCCTTTCGTCTCAACTGTGTCTGCTGCTAATGTCTTATGAGTAACACCATGACACACAGCCAAATGCAGCAACACAACAGACCTTCATCTCATCTCTTCCTTTCTTCTTCCCACTTTTCTTTCAGACAGTGATATCGCCGCCCTCACATTCCGGCTCCATAGCATAATCTTTGTTTTTGCAGGCCCAACTGTCTGTACCCATGGTGATCTTCATGCCCATCAGAGGAAACTCTCACCCAGACACCCGACATCAGCTGCTCTTTCGGCCTACTGAAGACACATCTCTCTCATAACATCACACAACTACTCTGACAGCACCCAACTGACCTCGTTAAAATGCCGAAATCACTAATATGAGCATAGTGAATGACTAAGACCTAAAGAACATAAGCAGAAGTTAAATTGCAAGTTGTCTATGCATACACAGGGACTATTTAATGAAAATCTTATTCATGCTTGTGCATGACTTGCCATGTGAAGCATCGTTTACTTGATGCAGTATGTAACAAAATTAAAAATGAACAAACATCTATTATTCAGCCAATACATATGTCAGACATCAGTTTTCAAAACTGTCTCCTTATATTAACTCAATTATGTAATGGTGAATTTAAAATAATTGTGTACAATTTGAGGTGTAGGATCCGATTTCGTGGGAATTTACGTCATTCGTCTTTGCGTGGCTGAGGCACGTCCGTATTAAATGTGGTGTGTGGAGCGTTTGTAACTCGTTTTTACAATAGATGCTTAGAATTTTACACTTGTCTTTTTCGTGGCTTATTTAATCAATCGGGGAGGCAGTTAAATGCTTCAAAAGTGCAGAATATGGTACCTTGAATGAATTTGTATAATCTTCCCGAGCAGCATGGACTATTCACAATACTACGTACAAGTCTTGTATTGAATCTTTGCATATGAAACAATAGTTTGTCAGTTCTGGTCTTGTTAACCAGAGATCTGCACACCTTCAAACGCTCTTGTCCTTCCCAGCTGCAGCTGATTGATCTTCAGTGGTCTATAGTTGAGCGGGTCTCGTGGATAATTGGATGGATGATATGATTCATTAGGTTAATCAATTGAGCAATCGTTCTGTAAATCACTGGGGCTCGTGATTCATTGCGATCGATTCCTTGACAAACACAAGCTTTGATAGATAAAAAAGAAATAAAGACACCTTTTCACACCCCTCACATACACTTGTAATGAAAACATTTATATAATCACCGGAGCAGTGTGAAAGGTTGACTTGTTACTTTCAAAGGTGATGGGGTTATGATGAACTAAACATGTTCAATTCACTCAAACTAAAAAGTGAGAAATCTCCAGCTTAGATAACAACTTCTATTAAATAATTTCTGAAGACTGCATTTTCATGGCCTAAAAATTGTTATTCACCTTTTAAATCACAGTATACCTGTAATACTGTTAGGACAAATAATTTTTGTAAGCAACAAAAAATATGTACAAAAGCCTAGCCAATGCATTGCAAGCATGCAGTCTTACCCAACATACTATTATAAGAAAAACCCACTTCTTTAGATTTTAGAGATTTCAACTGTTGCATGACAGTAAAAAGTAGTGCTAAACATGGCCAGACTTAAGCTCAATAGTGTGATATTACACACAATGTTGGGGTTTTTACTAATTTGCAAACAAATTCAGTCTCTCTCATTAATTTAGAAAAATTAATTTTTAATTTTAATTATTTTAATTAATAAAAATATCAATTGAGACTGAGATTTATATATATATATATATAAAACTCTTCTATTTATTAAAAAAATAATAATAATCTTGAAAAAACAAATAACAGCCGAATGCCCCAAAAAAAGCCAAATATATATATATATATATATATATATATATATATATATATATACATATATATATATATATACATATATATAAAATCACGGTTCCCACAAAAATATTACACAGCACATGCTTTTTTAACAATGATAATAATAAGAAATTGAGAAGCAAATCAGCATATTAGAATGACTTCTGATGGATTATGTGACACTGAATACCAAAAAATGTATTCAATTGGAAAACAGTCATTTTAAATTCTAATAATATTTCACAATTGCACTGTTATTCCTATATTGATAAATATTTAAATGCAGCTTTGGTGAGCAATAAAAATTCTTATTTATGATCACTCGAAATGCTCTATTTAAAGGCAGTGAATGAATGAGAACAGTCAGATCCACCTGTGGTAAAGCAGCCACGATCACATCTTTAGTATTCAGTCCAGACTGTTTCCAGACCAGCCTGAATTCAGTGACATCTGATCTGTGCTTCTCTTTTTTCCTCAGCACTGTGAGAAAGAGGCTTATCCTCCTCTCTCTCTTTCTTACTGAATAAATATCTGTGGCTCTCCCTCACCGGTGCTGAAGGGACATTTAGAAAACTTACCGGCTTAGACTCTGACTCTCTCCCTCTCTCTCTGATTCATTGAGTCGAGTTCAGATAGTAAGTCATAGTGCAGATAACCACAGGGGCTTAAAGACCTGAAAAAGAGGGAATCCTGAGATGCTTAGACGAATATAAATGCTAAAGTGACAATGAATCACAATGGGGAGATTAACCTTTAAGACCGGATCTCGTCTCCGAGTGCAGTGTAGTGGCTTACTGTACTGAAAGCTGGCCAGATTCCCGCTGTACTTAGATAACTGCGCAAGGCTACGCTACACTGCCTCTAGGCCATTGTCTGGGTTCAAACAGCCAAATGTTTGGATCAGACTTGGTCTTTCTACTTATTTAAAGGGTGAGTTGACACAAAAATTTGAATTCTGTCATCTACCTACCTTCATATCACAGTTTTTGCACCCATGAAACACAAGCAGAGATGGCATTGCATGTGTGTGACCATGGACCACAAAACCAGTCATAAGGGTCAATTTCTCAAAATTGAAATCTGAAAGCTGAATAAATAAGATTACATATTATATGAACAAAAACTTTTATGTTGGATGTAATTGATCACAATATATATATATATATGTATATATATATATATAAATATATATATATATATATATGTGTGTGTGTGTGTGTGTGTGTGTGTGTCATAAATGATTCTAACTGAAAATCGGAAATGTTTCTTTAGCAGCAAATCAGCATATTAGAATGATTTCTAAAGGATCATCTGAAACAGAAGACTCATCTTAGATCAGACCAACCCAATCTCACGGCAATTCGTACATTTTTCACGAGGTGGCTTATTCCATATACGACCACACTCGTACAAATTCATACGATTTTTGCCAAATCGTATGTATTTTACGAGTTGCACAATTTGTATGAATTTGTACAAATGACCTACACCTTACCCCGCCCCTAAACCTAACCGGCACTGGGGTTTATACAAATCGTATAAAATCGTACGAGTGAGGTCGTACAAATTCATACGAATAAGCCACCTCGTAAAATACGTATGAATTGGTCGTGAGATAGCGTCGGATCAGACTGTATTTTAAAATATTTTAAATAGAAAACTTCTAGTTCATTGTAGGAATATTTCACAATATCATAGTTTTTACTGTATTTTTGATCAAATAAGAGCAGCCTTGGTCAGCATAACGATGTCTTTAAAAGGTGTATGTTTAATATTTATTTATATAGTATAATATCATTGTATGTATAATTGTTGCAAGAAAGTTTTAAGCCAGATTAACAAAGAATATGTAAAAAAGGCTACTAAGTTTTTTAAAACCTTCTCATAAAGCTTTATAAAGTTGTTTCTATCTGACATGCTAAGAAATCATTTGATTAACTAAAGGGAAAAAAGGGGGAAAATACATACAGTATGTGTTTGGCGTGACATGAAAGTGAGTAAAAGATGACAGCGTGTTCATTTTTGGGTGAACTCTGTCTTTAATCATGCTGTTGTGTAGCACAGAGACATGCTGAGCCAGACAGCCCGCGATCGTTCTGTTGATGTTCGGAACATCATTGGACACACACTTTTTTTTTTATCTTTACACAGTTGTGCTATGGTTGTGATTTCTCCCCGTCGAAACAGGTGTGGATTGTTAGACTACAGTTTACGACTAATCTCCATCTTGCTGACTATGCGTAATCTCTGGTCCAGATCACCACCCAAGCATGGCGAGACTGAGGCACGCTAACTGCTCGCGTTTACATCGCTTGACGCTCGTCTGGTCAAGATACCACCCTGTGGAGCTTCCCCCTGCGCTGCCACACTACCGTAAGAGGCTCGCGTTCAGCTGTCTGCCGAGACTTGACTGTGGAGGACAGATGGTGAATGAGCTCTTGTGTTGGAGCAACACAACTTGTTTGTGCTGAGTCTGTGAAAAACATGACATCAAGGCCTGTCTCTCTTTACCTAGGCTTGTAGTGATGAATAATGTGAAAGCTAGCAGGGAGAGAAGTTTAAAGTTGTCCTGAGGCTGGGTTTAGGTTTTCGTGTTCTAGCAATCAAACAGGAATCAAACATGTACACATACATACATTAGCTGTGTGCCCTTCTGGATGCACTGGAAGCGAGTTCAACATCCTGAAAGTGTTTACATGGTACTTCTGATTGTAAGATTCTCTCTCTCTCTCTCTCTCTCTCTCTCTCTCTCTCTCTCTCTATATATATATATATATATAGTATGAAATTATGAAAAAAAATTTTTTTTTCTTGTATTCCATTACAATAAGGTGTATGAAAATTGAAAGTGAGTTTACCGTTAAAACAAACCGTTACATTTGAGAACATTGCGAGTGTAAAGTGCATACATAAATGTTTATCCTATAACAACTCAAATTAATAGAAATGAATACAATAAAAATAATCATCAAAAAATGAAAGTTAATTCATTGTCATTTTCTGTGGAACACAAAAGTAGTGTGTCTTTCCATATGTATCAACAATTCATAATGACCATATCTGTCAAGCAATACAAAAGCACAATAAGATTAACACTGTATTTCACATTTTCTGAAGTCATATTGGAGTTTTGTGTGAGGAACAGGCTTTCTACTGCAATAAATTATAAAGCTAATGAGCAGTTTGATATATAGTATGCAACAATTGAATAAAGGAAGTTCACCCAAAAAAGAAAATTTGCTGAAAATGTACTCTGACTCAGATCATCCAAGATGTAGATGAGTTTGTTTCTACATTCTGTATTACCCCACTGCCTCTCAAATGGATGCTCTGCAGTGAATGGGTGCCATCAGAATGAGAGTCCAAACAGCTGATGAAACATAACAATAATCCACAAGTAATCCACACCACTCCAGTCCATCAGTGAACATCTTGAGAAGTGAAAAGCAGTGTTTGTAAGAAACAAATCCATCATTAAAATGTTTTTAACATCACAAAGTCACTTCTTTCCAAAATACACTGAGTACACTGAAGACTGGAGTAACCGCTGCTGATAATTCAGTTCGATAATTGTAAAAGTATTTTATAAAGATTATTGTTTTTATTGTGTTTTTACTGTAGACGTCTCCAAAAATCGCCAAACTTTTGAACGATTTCAGGCCTTAGTCTGCATGTTGGCTTCCTAACAATTAAAAAACAACATGCAAACATTGCTCGTAACTCCAATTGAGTGCACCGAATTCTGAATTGTTCCTGTCAGCGAGGCGACGTCCATTAAAACATGTAAACAAACTACAAAACATCACCAAGGACGGCAACTTTCCAAAGTCCCACTGAGGTCCTCATGATTTGCCAGAATCAAGGACAGCCACCCGACAGCAATGTCGAACGCGTTTTGATTGGCACAAAGATATTTATGACACACGCCGTGAATTCAAAGGCATCATGGGAACAAAGGCAACCAAACACCTTTGTGTTAATGTATCAACATCATGCCTGTCATTGTCTATGGTATGATTTAGCCATGAAAGCGACGCAACTTGATTGACTTGCATGAGAACATTGTTTTTGCAGGGAAAACAAAATCAGGGTTAACCGACTATTATGAACAACCAGTATTCAGATCTGTCACACCGTCGCAGGATAAATGAATGGTGATTATCTCGTACGAGAACTGGAAACTGTTTTCTTGCTGTTATGTTTTGAAGATTTTTATTGATCCATCTGCTGTGACAGCCAGCATAGCAATTCCAGCAGCTCTGAAAAATGCAGACTTTGTGAATTCTCATGTAAAATATATTGTTTATTTTGTTAATATATCAAAGAAACAGGACACCACAGGATGTGCATTAGTTTTAATGAAATATAATCTTTAAATAGCTGCATTTTGTGGCAAAGGTGTTTTTATGTTCAGCTGCCATTGTTGTCTGAAGAATTATTAGGTTTGTCATTAGTTGTGTGACTATAAATGTTGCATCGAGTTCAAAGGAGGCTTGGCAAAACTGTATATCTGTCATTTATAAAACTGGTAAACTGACATTGACTCACTTTTTCATTATTTTGTCTTTCTATCAAATAGATCCCTGGTTTTTCCAGATCCAGGAGTGAGAGGGAAAGAGAGAGCGAGAGCTTTTTTCCTCTTCTCCACAGGGAGTGAAGAGAAATACTGGATCTGCAGTGTTTGGGTCAGTAGATCTGCCTGAAGTCACAGTGATGGAAAAGTGACCTTCTGACCTTCAAATACACACATAACAGAAATTCAGTCAGCGCTGCATTTTATTAAGTGTATATGTAGTTTGTATATTTGGATAAAAGCGTCTGCTAAATGAATAAATGTAAATGTAAATGTAATATATGTACTTACAAAATAGTAACACATTTATATTCAATTCATGTCAAGAAAAAAAAAATTGTTATAAGTTATTGTTATAATATGTAGAGCTGTTTAATGTGTATAGCTATGCAGTACATACATATTTAGAAAAATGTTGTCAAACAAGCAAACAGTTCAGCCTAACATGAAAATGCATTATTTATACTATAAAATTATATTTAATAAATGTATATAAATTACTTTATTAGATATGATTTATATTAAATAATATAATTATTTTTTACAGTAACAATGTATATTTGTCATATGTGCATTTTACCATGTTTATGTATTATGCATAAACATTTATATTATTGACATAAGGGTCAATTTTTCAAAATTAATCTTCAAAATGAATAAATAAGCTTTCTATTGATGTATATAGATTGTTAGTATTTGAAAATATCTGGCCAATATAAAGCTATTGGAAAATCTGGCATCTGAGTGTTTGAGAAAATTGCTTTTTAACGTTTTCCAGATGAATTCCTCAGCAATGCATATTACTAATCAAAAATTAAGTAATGATGTATTTATGGTAGGAAATTTAGAAAATATCTTAATAATACAATGTATTATTGGCTATTGCTATAAATATACTGGTGCTACTTAAAATGTTTAAATGTTTGTGTGTGTAGAGAGAGAGAGAGAGAGAGAAAGAGAGAGAGAGAGATTTACACATGATAAACTGATTAAATATATAAATATTAATAAAACAAATGAAGAAATAAACAACAAACTTTAATGAACTTGAAAAAAATAAATACATTTACTCATCTTCATGTTGTATTTCTTCTTTTACAATGAAACTGTTAAAAAAGCAGTAAAATATTCTTCGCCCGCTCGGAAACATTGATACTGAGAAGATTTTCAGACAACGAAGCCTCCAGAAAATGCTGTTTTCCTTTCTTTAGCAAAAACAAAACCTGGTCTGAGTGAAATAAAGCATTAAAGTGGAATGGCATGGTGAGCCATTACAGATCAGACCTGAAGTTTTTCAACTGGAGGGTCTGCCACCTTTCTGCCGCCCATCCTGTATCCCCCCTTTAATTGTGCCACTTGAGAAATTTACGTGGCTGTGAATATGGCATGAATCTCACGCTTATTGCAGTATCATTAGCAGGCACATTTAAGCAACATCTGTGTGCTATAGAGCTAATTGAAGTACCACAGCGTCAGCTGTAAATCCACGGGAAGATGGCAGATCGAGCTCGGCACTGCTGAGCTAGCCGCTAACAGTCAGCCTGTTCCTGCAATCTGCCACGTACCAGCCTGGCACACATACACATGCACATGCACACGCTAAAACACACATGCAGACATTCGTGCAATGGCCAAAACATACAGCGACAGAGGTTAATGATCCCATTAGGAACCTTGTAGCAATAATTGAGCTGTTTTCGACTGTTTTGATCTGTTATGCTTATGAACATAGATTGATGGAAGCTTGTATACAGTGTGTATATACATCAATCAATAGTTTGGACATTTCAAAAAAGAAGAAGTAAAAAGTAAATAAATAAAAAAATGTTTCTTACTGTATGCTTGCTAAAGCTGCTTTTATTTGATCAAAAATAAAACCAGTTTTTTTTTATTATTATTATTCTTTGATGCAAAGAATGTTCTAAAGAATAGCATTTATTTTAAATTGGAATTCTTGTTCAAATGTTTTGATTGTCACTTTTGATCAATTTAATGTGTCGTTGCTGCAAGGTTATCATAGTTAACTAAAACTAAAACCATAAAAAGGTTTTATATTTTTATATGGTTTAACGGGATATATTTTTTTTTTATCCAAAGAAAAAAAAAACAGTAACAACAAATGAATATAAAAATAAAAATAATAAAAATGACAAGAGCAGACAACAAAATTAAATAATTATAAAAAAACTAAAAAACTCTTTATTAATAAAAAACATAATTGGATCTCAGTTGTGCTAAAATAACATTACCTTGCTGAGTTAAAGAGTTAATTTATTTATCTTTTTTCATTCTTATTTGCAGTTTCCAACTACATAAGCTAAAGTTGTACTGTATCATTTTCATGAATTTTTAGATTATATTTTGTGATTAAGCTGATTTAAAGGTAGACCAGGTCGAGGAATGTTCTTTAAATTCAGGTCAATAGGAAAAAATTTGTTAGTTGAAGTCACACGGGTCACAATAAAGACCTTAGCTCAATATCCCATCCCCCCTTAACTCATAAGCTCTATAGTGCCTAACTCCTCAAGAATAAATGAATGCATAAGCAAGCAAACAAACAAACAATCCGATGTGTGTGTTGAAGAGGAGGTGTGTTTAGATGAGGGGAGAATTCTGGACTTCATTATGGAGTTGGCTTTGCTTTGCCTTCTTGTTAAAAGTAAAATAAATGCTCCAACTCCCCACCACCAACTACCACAACCACCAATTAGTAAGAACAGGGTTTGGGTAGCGGGAGGGGGTGTTTCACTGCAGTCTACACGCTGGGTGGTATGGATCTTTCAGCTATTGAAAATCAATAGTCACATGACAGGCCTGGGGTCAGAGGTCAGGTAAATTAAGCACTTTAAGCTCTTGGCCTGCAGTAGCCAGACTCTCTGCTGAAATGATCGCCATCAGCCTGATGTCTAACAGCTTCTTTCACACTGGCTTTCTGATGAAACCCGATCCGAGCAGCATATGGGCTTTGCCCACTCAGACTGAGATGGACAGACATTTTTAGGGGCTGTGTCATGTTTCATAAAAGCATCCTGCAGGCTTATATCGTAATATATTATATTTGGGTCATTCCTGTTATGCAGTAGGATTTCACGTCTGTATCTCTGAAAAAATGAATGAAGTTTCAATAAAAAACAAAAAATACAGTAGATTTTCTGTATGTACTCTGGTCAAGCTCAGGCACTTCATTTACATTCATATCAACCAGATTATTAACATAATGTCAAGAAAATTAACAAGATGCAGCAGAATAGAAATAAAGATAATTAGCTTACCTAATGGATTAATATTTTAACCAAAACTGAAGGAAAAAAATAAATAAAGAAAGAAACAAAATATATATATATATATATATATATATATATATATATACAGTATGGAATGATTTACAGAAAAACAAACCATTTTATAGCATTTCATAGCACGGAACATGAAAAAAAAATATATATATATATATGATGAGGTCATGAAATGATATCACTTTTTGGATGATGTTATTAAGAGCAGGTTTTTTTTTTGGTTAGGAATGAAAATGAAGACAGATAAAAATAAACAAATAAATAAATAAATGGGAAAACACACACACACACACACACACACAGAAACACACACTCACACACACAAGAGTGCCATTGTTCATCTGATATAATTTCAGTGTTTTTTTTTTTTTAAATCGGTTGTTGTACAAGAAAATATTATTTCAGTCTTTTTACTGCAAAATTTCAACTTGTTTAATTCAATTTATTACTTTTGTTTGTTTGTAATTATTTGTTAACTACATTTCATTTTGTTATTTAGAATAGTTAGTCTGCTCTTAAAAGAAAGTACATTATAATTGTTCCCCCCTCAATAGATTTAGATAAGAAACTAAAAAGTTTTACAAAAAGCACCACACTACAGAACTCCTCCAGACTAAACACAACCTCGGTCTGGATGTGCCAACAGCAGGTAATTGCTGTCTGGCTGATAACTCTCTGAAATATGTCACTTATTGGAGCATGCGAATTTACAGTGCAGTGTTTAATAATCAGCGGCAGCCGGTTTCTTCATTGGTGATAGTGAGTGATAACCAGCCTGCAGGCTCTAGAGAGTTCGCAAGCCAAAAGTCGGAGCTCTTCTGAGAAAAGCAAACTTGTTACGGAACAATAAAGTGCATTTGTGAAGAAAACTGAAAATGCACATTTCTCACGTAACACCCACCGGGTCGCAAATGTTTCTGATTAACATTGCACATGCAGGAATAAAAAAAAAAAAGAAAGAAAGAAAGAAAGAAAATAAATAAACATAAGAGCACATACAAATAGTGTCATTTGTTTTGCCGCCGGAAAGGTCCGGAGAGGTCAAAATCGTTGTTGGCTACTATTGTGTCAACACGGGTTCAGAGTTCAATCCTCCCTGTACACAAAACTCATATTTTAATTGTTAGGTGCGGTGCAAGTTCAAGTACTGCAATGCAAACGCCCAATAACAGTGGAATGGAAAACATCTGTACTCCTGAACATTGACCGGAGATGGAGAGAGAGTTACTCATTTTTTAACAAAAGCCTGGTGAAATCGCATACATTTTGAATAATGCTGAATCTCTTGGGCAGCTTATCGGGTGCTGAGTACATGTATTAGGGCTTAAGCAATATTACTTTATTAGAGCTTAGCTTGGCTAATATCTCTGCTCAATACAGATTTATATGGCATGAGTGGTCAACAGTGCTTCAGCGTGCTCAGTAGGGATGCTCTTTAAAATTAATATTATAGATCAACCAAATTACGCCCAGAGCCGAGCAGCCCACTGTGTCCCAAAAGTTTTAATATACGCAGATTGAAACTCTCTTTCTTTTTGTGCTGAAGAGTTGTGGAAGCACAACTAAAACCTCTCAGACACTCGGGTTTCAATGGCAAAGTTTCCGAGGCATCCAGCTAAAAACAATGCAGGAGAATTGTGTCACCGATCGGAAATACAAAGAACGCGATGCAACCCAATTCCCTGATGGCGTTAATTGAACTGCACGTCATGTGCGTGTTTTCAAACAAGTTTGGGAGTGAAAACTCACAGAGAGCTGCCATATTGTTTTGAAATCTAGGCCACAGCATGTTCACGCTGCTGTGTTGACTGTATGTATGCCACTGAGAACGCACACCAAAGATCTCTCTGTATCTGCGCCAGGACGCATTCTGTCTTTCTACCCACAATGCAATGCTGCCACTAAAAATAACGAGGGAGACACTGCAGGAAGGGTCCCAGAGAGGAGCAAAGCTGGGTATGACCCAAAAGCTGCATGTCAGTTTTCCAGAGTGCCACTCGGGGAAAGTATGAAATATGGAGTGATCCGATTGCTCTCAAAAGAGCAGGGAGTGACCCAGACCGGCCACAGACATTAGCCTGTGGGCATAACAAAGCTCTGCTGGATTTCAGCTATCCAAAAGCCTTACTTTCTATACCGAGAGAGAAAACAGTGAGATCGCAGAGCATGTGGTGTCATGCACTAACCAAGAGGAAAAAAAATATCGCTGTATAGCAGCTTTCATTGGGCACCATGTAAATGTCGCCTGTCTGACCTCAACTCTTATCACATGTTTGGATGACGCAAACCATGGAAGAAAACTCAACCCTTGGCCAATCAATTTGGAGTAACTAAACTCAATAAAATTATGAATAATAAATTGATCACCATTTAAACCATAACTAAAAATAATAAATAAATCATCTTATAAACTGCAAATAAATGCACTGATACTAATTTAATAGCAAACTGCCCCAAAATCACCATAAATGTAATCCATTATACATTCACTTTACACCACTGGTTTCAAACATGTTGTAGGCGGGAAGTTTTAAACGTTTGAATGAATGCAAATGAGATTTAAGAGCTTTTGTGGAGGATATTGGAACTTAGAATAGAATAGAATAGAATAAACATGCCATTAGTACATACCTACACATGTAAAATCAAATAAATAAAATCAAACAGGGTTTCGAATGACTGAATTTTTTACCTTAACCCTAAAACCCATCTATTATTGCTGCGCTAAACTTGTGAATAAACACACTGAAAATAATCGTCTTTTAGGGCCACTTTACAGAATCTGAACTTTCTTCATAGTTGCATTTCTATAATTGATTCTGCTGTTTTCCTGCGAAGTTGACACAATCTGCATTTTATAAAGTGTTATAGAAATAAAAGTGACTTGACTAAAGAGATCATCTCCTCAGACTGTGATCACATTCGATATTACGTTTCAGTGGTGCAGGATCAAAGTCGCACGAGTGACGTCTCTTTATAAGAGCATGCTGGTACTCGTGCAAGCTGTTGACTGTTGTCTTTCCTAAACGAGCAACGGGAGATCATTTTTAATTGTCACGCATCATGGAAATTATTCAAGCCTCTTCAAAATAGTAATCGTTTTGACACCTTTTCAAGACACAACACTCGACTGAGCAAATGGGTTTGTGGAAGTACTACACGGGCTAATTTCTGATTTAGTTCATTTGGAATGCATGCACTTGCTCCATGTTGTGTTCTCTGTTTTTCAGCAGAAATAATTAGCCTCCTGAGAAATAAAGGTGTGTTCGCTTCACGCAGGCTGATTCTCCATTCTGGCGATAACTCACTCACACCTGACCACACTGTCTGTCTTTTCATGCGTGTGCGCGCGTGTGTGTGTGTGAGGATCGGACTTTTCAGAGATATAAGAGCACCACTGAAAACTTTTTAAAGCATATCTGTCAGAAGCCAGGCATCATCAATCAAACGCACTGTCAAAGCAACACGTTCCTTTCAATTTTCGGCCCTCTGCGCAGCCAGAGAGCCAGGCCTCCCCCTGCGCTCCTCCAGCCCAGACTGCAGTTCTCCGTCTGGGGTGAGTCGGCGCTGATAGAGCCCAGACTCTCAGGCTGTCTGGCGCTGGTGCCACCCTGAAACCCCCACAGAACCTGTGCAGAGGCCCCCAGAACACATCCACATAAACCAGCTGCCTAAACCCTGTCCAACACACTCACTCATACACACAAACATAACAGGGGACTGCTTTTCATCACGCTCTCCCTAACATTTACTTTCTAAATAAATGCTTTTCAAGGGAACCAAAATATGAAGGAACAAAAACTCGAGACTAAAACCACCTTTTCAACAAGACAAAGTGCTAGACAAATAAACTAAGCAATTTCTTGACATCAGCATCAGGCTTTTATAGTCATAATTCAGATGGGTTTGTACATGCGTATGACAATTTCTTTCATAAAACAGATTGAACTTTAAATTCTGGTGATAGATTCGCTCACATCACTGATATGGATCCATTTTTGTTATTCAAGTTCATAACTGAGAAACACTACATTAATATATTAATATATATATATATATATAATTATATAATTTATATAAATAATTTATATTTATATTTATTTATTTAAAACTTATTTACAACAATTACAACAAAAAAACACTTCTTAACTAAAGAAAATGCTTTGAATATTTGTTTTTCCAAACTATATATATATATATATATATATATATATATATATATATATATATATATATATATATATATATAAATTTCTTTTTTTTTTCTTTTACAATTTTACCTGATAATTTGTCTTTGTTTTATCTGAATGAAATTTAACACTTAAATTAGATTTTTGAATTCTACATTTTCATTTTTGACCTCGTGTGTAAAATGAGCTCCCAAAGTTTAATCGTAGCTGCTCACGTTTTGACAGTTTTTACATGACTGTACAACGATTAACTGAGAGAGAATTCTGGGTAGCTTTTTTGCCAAATTTTATTAAACATAATCAGCCACTTAAGGTCATTTTATCCAGTAATTTTAAGCAGTTAAAGCAGTTTACAGCAATCTCTGCGGTAAAATCATTGTAAAGCCCTGCCTCTTATGTCTTATTGCTTTATTTAACCACACACATGGAGTATCATTACATCTCAAGAGCTGACTGATAGACATTTTTACTGGACAAACAAATAGAGTCAGTCGTCACACTGATGAAACCATTTATCCACAAGAATTGCCGCAATTAAAAATCTATACTCAGAAGTAGGATGAGCTCTGTGTGGTAGAAACATGGTATTTTGGAAAGACCGTGGCAGCTCAATTACAATTAGATGTACTATGTTTAAATATGTGTGTGTGTTGAGGTATCTCAGGCATGCTGGCAGGAGGGTAACCAGAGGCCAAAAATCTCAAATGTTAAACTCCAGCAGAGGGTAAATGGTTGCATTTTATATTGCCCAGTAAAAAAAAAATGGAGCATATTGTGTACATTGATCACCCTCGTCTGTGTAAGTGAGCAGCGTAACCCAGAAATGTTTTCTTAATGTCCGATGCGTTTAGATGAACATGAATGTGCTGAAAGCACTAAGGGAAATCCAATCAGACTCTGTACTGTTCTGAAAAGTAAAAAAAGAAAAAGAGAGAATATTTGTGAATTTAGATACAGAGCAGACAGTTAGTGAACAGACGGCCAAGAGCAACCCAATGGGGAGGACAGTTTTTACAGATCCAACTTCTGCCGTAGATTTTCCTCCTGGAAGCGGCCAAATCTCAGTTTCCACTGCAAGATGAAATTATTCAGATGAAGAGCACCATCCACTTGACTTAAACATAAACTGATTTAAACATTCATTAGTCTTAAATTGTGATATTTCTAAACATGTAATATACCAGCTTTTAAATGCAGCATAAATGTATACTGCTCATACAGGAAAATAAATCACATTTCTTGAGTGGAATGCAACATAAGCTGCTTTGGCCTGGTCTCTCAGTCTAACCAACTAAAAAGTGTTCAAAACCCTACCAAAACCAGCCAACAGACAGTTTATATAGACTAGCAGACCAGAAACCCATCTTAGTCTGATTTAAGATGTTTTAAGCAGAGCAATAATGAGTACCATTGCCGCTGAAGCAAACATGAAGATGTATACGTTTTTTTTTATAATTATTTCTGTGTGAACTTTTCCATTTAATCCATTACCTGATAAAATTTGCTGCTCTTTGTACTCTTAGGTCAACAGTATCCACAGCTCAACGTCCATAGAGATGCATTGTTACATTTTACATTTGGTTGCAAAATTTACACTAGCTGAGAATAGGCCGCAACTCTATTCCGTGTACGAATGTGAAACAGAACGGGATTTCCGAGGGAAAAGTAGAAGTATTTCAGTCCATGACCACAGATCTCCTGATCTTTCAGAAACAACTCAGCAGCCAGTCCTTTAGAATTAATAATTCATATCTTTGTATAGGGTGGGCAATGGCTGTACCATGAAATATTTCAAATGGAAAAACATAAGGAAATTCATGGTTGTGGATTTTGCGGGCTGCACTGAAAGTAGCTACATCTATAATCAGAAATATATTATTTATCGCAGGACATGACCGGCTATATTTTATTCAGCGGAAAAATAGAACCGGTACAGGTTAGGTGAGTTAGTCTGCTCTGAGGAACACATGTGGCCTCTTTCTTTTGAATTTAAAACAAGCAGCTAGAAGACACGCATTAAACAGGGACACATGCACTTCCTGCACCGGGCAGGAGTCAAACCTACCAAAGAAAGAGAGAATAAAGCGAGTACAGAACATGCAGCCGCATGACTGAAATACGAAATCGCTGAAGAATAAAACAGTATTTTGACCCACAAACACTGATCAGAAACAGGCCAGCGAACAAAAAAAGCCATTTCTCCCTCGGTCAAGGGCATCCGTTTCATTATAAAGTATAGCAGAGCCAAAACAAATATTATTTTTTGAATCTTTCATTATCTTTCTCGCTGGAAAGGGGCTAAAGCAGCATGGGTTTGTATTAGATGCGGCAAAGCCAGCAGCTGAAGCAGAGTGAACAGTCACTCAATGTCAGCGGTTCAAAGGCAGACAGGCAGAAGAGCGGGGAATTGGATAGGTCAGTGTAGACTAAAGGACAGGACTATCTCTGAGAATCATTCTCCTCTGTCCGTCCGTCTCTCTCCTCCTCTCCTGGAGTTCTGGGCGGTATCTGAGAGCCACACACCCTGTTGGTGGAGAGCCCGGCCAGGCGGGGGGCTAAGAGGCCAACGCGAGGTGACCATCAAAGGCACGGGCACAAAGCCGCAGAACTGATCCAGCGGCGTGACAGTCAACTGCAGTCTGCTGGATGCTGTGTCGTAAGAGCAACTAGCTTACAGACCATGTGGCAGAGTCCATTTGAAACTATGAAATACAGCAGCACAATCTTGAGATTCAGTATGTCGGAATCAAAGCTGTTATTAAATACATGCACACTTGTAGAAACACTGAATCTGAAACGACTGAACATATATGCACTTAAACGCTAAATATATATATATAAATATATATATATATATATATATATATATATATATATATATATATATATATATATATATATATATATATATTGCTACCTGCCATCAGACTGCTTTTTTGTGTATAAAAATATTGTAATTTATTATAAAATTTTATAAAATATTTATTGCACAATTACAATAATTATTATACTGTATAATAACAAATGTGCATGTATTTAAACATGCATTTGTCAGTGCAAAATAAAATAAAACATTGTAATAATAATAAATTAAAATAATAAATATAATTTAAATTCTTAAATTAGAATATTAAAATGAATAATTTTTCACGTTAAAATAAATAAAATGCATTTTGTAAATGTTTTATAACTTTTCAATCATTGACATATTGACTTTGTATATGGATCTATATAAACCAGCACTTCACAAAACCATAAAGAAAAAATTTAAATTTCTTCATATTTTCATTTTGGTTTCTTGCATATGAGAAATATTCAACATGTGTGTCACCACATGGCTTTCAATCGAGATTTGTTTTATTTTCTCACCAAACAATTTTGTATACTATCAGTGTTACTCACATTTAGTACTTGCCAAGTGTTTATTTTGGAAGCCGACTAAATCTACTACCTGTATTGTTTATTGTGATTAATAATAATAATAGTAATATGATATTGCCAAAATACAATAAGACAGTTTACCACTACATGCATGGATTTAGATTAACATTACACTTTAAGATGTCACACACAGTGTGTGTTTGTTGTTTGAAATGTTACTGGACACAGAAACTATAACAGCTTTTCTCTCAGATAGTTCTAATGTACATGAAGACATCACAGTGGATAGAATATAAACTTCTCCTGAACTTTCCTGATTTTCTCCAATTGTAACGAGTGGAATGTACTGTAATTGCTCAGTTTATCCAAAAATGTGTGCAAATGCAGTGCTGCATGGAAAAAGGGCTGAAGAGAAACACTGTTATAATGTTAGCAAACCTGTCAAGGATTTCAGCAGAAAAGAGCTTGTTCCACAAAGGGATAGAGGGTTTTCAACAACGACAGACTTTAATGTAATTATAGTAAAGCATCCAAGTCTAGAAACACACTCCAGCCCCTCTCGTGGAGACGAGACATTCCCCTGAAGAATATAATCTGCGAATACCACCCCCCAAAAAAGAGAGTGTTTAAAAAAGAAAGGTTGGAACGAGTCTTAAAAATTACAGAGGGGGGAGGTTGCAGCCCTTTTTCCCTGCAGCTCTGGTGGTGGTGTGTTAATTCTTACTCTCTCTCTCTCTTAAATCGAACCCCTTGAGGTTCCAGAGTTGCTGCACCTTTCATTAGTGTCGGCTCCAGTCTTGCTGTCCGGGCATCATTAGCAATCTCAGAAATCAGCGTCTGACGACGGGCCATTCTTCATCTACCTGTCCGCCTGCATGGCCACCAGCAACCCCCATCCTCCTCTCCTCCACCCCATGCGCCCGTCCACACTCCTGCTGTATATATACATACAAATGCTCCGTGTGAATCACCGGTGTGCAAAGGGCCAAGAAAAAAAACTAAAAAAAAAAAAAACACAGCCACCAACGACCCCCTTTCTCTTTTTTTACTTCAACTCTCTCTCTTTGTGTTGCTTGCATGCTGCAATATATTGTTACAATGGTAACCATTTACAATAACTCTGTATGTTAACAGTAGGCAATGCATTAGGGATCAATTAAAAATAAATGTTAATAAATACAATTTCATTCATATATATATATATATATATATATATATATATATATAATCCTGTTCATAATGGACTGAATACATAATATTTAAATTATTATGAATAATAAATTAAACATAAATTAACACATATTAGTTCAATTAATTAGTATTTAAAATATATATGAATTAACTATTGAATACAATTATTTAAGGTGTATTTATATCCGTATGTGTATAAATTGAATTAAATTAAATTAAATAGTATTACTAAATGAAGTGGATAAATGTATGAATTAACTGTTAAAGTAAAAAAATATATATATATTTTAAAAATGAAATTACTTTAAATTAGTGAATTATTAAATTAAATGTATTATTTGTCTTATAATTATATATCATTTTATATATTCCTTGTATATTAAAATTTGTATATAATTTAACTAAGTAAAATTAATAAGTATATAATATACTTTTATTATTAAAATCTTCTAAATAAAAATGGAATATACTGTATATAATTTTAAGGTATACGTTTTTATCAATACTTGAAAACTGAATCCATAACCTAGGAGTTGCTGGTGGTATGATTTGCCAGAACAACAACAACAACAACAAAAAACCTTTTAAATGAATACTTCAAGTAGTAACTTACCACTATCTGTTTGTGTGTGTGTGTGTGTGTGCGCGTGTGTGTGTGTGTGTGAGTGTGTGTGTGTGTGTGTGTGTGTGTGTGTGTGTGTGTGTGTGTGTGTGTGTGAGTGTGTGTGTGTGTGTGAGGGAGAGCACACACACACACACACACTTCCTCTAAACTGTACTGCCCTCTGTTGGATATCAAACAACACATGAGTGGAAGACGGGAGAGAATTTCCTCCTCATGTTCATCTCTACACATGCTGAAGCATGTGTGTTTTTATATTTGTCCTTTAGGCAGACGGTTACCATTTTAATTGTAATTGATTAAAATCCTGCTCTTCAGAATTAATTGGTTGTGTTTGGGACTGTTGTGTAAATGAATTCCAATGTTTTTAATGCAAATTATACCTCAAAAGCAATTAAACAATTGGTTGTTTACCATGATGTTGATATATGGTAAATCTTTAATTATTGAGAATAATCACTTGTCATATTGTAATCATTAGAGAAGTGTAATGTTTACATGGGTGTCATCGCAGGCATGGCTCTTGTTTTCTACTCCATAAAACATTCTTTTCCTTCATGCTCAGCACATGTATTAGACCGACATTTTTGCACACCTCATTATCTCATTGCGTTTCTGTTCAAATATTTGTTTTTGGATTGAGTCGTGCTGGTTAGCTTAAATTTGTCATTTCCTGTTCCCAGAGTTTGTTCGATCTGCCCTCGGCCCTGTAACATATAAACACACCGCACCTCTGCTGACATCACCGCGTAACACAAGTCAAGCTCTGAGCTCCGAAAGTTAACAAGAAATCCATCCAAACCATAAAGAATAATTAGTTGTGTGAAAACACACGAGGAACCGACCACAGACCCAGTGGATCTACATAACCGACCGCTTGCTTCTGTGCCAAAAGGATTCACAATGAGATGCGTTTAAATAACCCAATTGCATTTGAATCTTTGGCTACATTATATATCCACTGCCAAGCTTAGTTTAACTGAGGCAGCATTTTACAAGTGTGGGTTTGCTAAACTTGTTTCCACATTTTTACAAGGTCATTAACTCATGTAATGAACTCTAAATGCACTGCAAACAACACTTGATTAGAAACACAAGCATGCAGTGCATTTCTGTATTTAATTTAAGCATTATGTCAATGAGTTATGACATCTGTTTTTCGCTTAGGGGATGTGTGTGTGTGTGTGTGTGTGTGTGTGTGTGTGTGTGTGTGTGTGTGTGTGTGTGTGTGTGTGTGTTTTAGCTTTGTACGGAGAGCCGTTCATGTTCTTTTCCACAGTAACGTCCTGGACTGGATATTGTCCTTCAACACAACAGATGCTTCCTTAAAGGGCCGTCTCTTTTGGGGCAGAGTTTGGCCCCGCTACAGACCCCTTCCCCCCACCCGTCCCTTTAAATCATGCATTTATGGACATAAAAATAGAACAGATCTGAACAGTGGAACAGAAAAAATGCAGAAACAGACAGTGTAGAATGAAGCGTTTGGTTTACTCTAAAAGCAGGGGTCATGTGATGTGGCTCTGCCATGACATCCAGTATCTTTTCATATTTGAATAATGCACTTTTACTTAAAATGCCCAGATTTGAAACCTTTTTTTTTTTCATCTAAAACAATTGTAGAAACATTTTTCCTGATCATTTTCAATCCCCTCTCTAGTCATTGGGCCATTTTTCTGCTGCGCCTTTCTACCTTGAAGACTTGAGTATGTAAATGACATCTGGTCTGACTGTCTAAACTCTATATACTGGCGTAGTTCACACTGTCTTCAGGGCTCAGCTTCTGAATAATGAGAAGCGGTTGATGTGTAAATGGCCATACATTAAACTCAATATGCAAACAAAATTGACCTTCTTTACCTTTTTAATGCATGTTCCTGGTCTCATTGTGAATGATTCATCAATGCCAGTTTGTCTTCATAATCTTTAATCAGAATGTAGTAACTTGCTTTTTAATTACTTTTTGGCTGAAGGTCAAAGGCTTTCAACCCTTCCAACCGCATGCAACACAGAGACAATTTTTTTTTACCAGCCAATCAACTCTCAATAAATAAAATCAATTTCTGCACTACATTTAATACATTTAGCATTGGTTAACCAGTTTCACGAAGAAAAAGTGATAAACAGGTAAAATAGCTTAAGTTCAAAAATGTAAATGTACACTAGTGTTTAAAAGTTTTAAGTGATAGCTCACCCAAAAAAGGAAATTTGATGTTTATCTGCTTACCCCCAGGGCATCCACGATGTAGGTGACTTTGTTTCTTTAGCTGAACACATACCAAGATTTTTAACTCAAACCCTTGCAGTCTATAAGTCTTTTAATTTATGTGGATGAAAATCACAGCTAAAACATACATTAAAACGAAAAAGACACAAAATGATCGGTCTGTGCAAGAAACTGAACAGTATTTATATCGATTTTTACCTATGATTAACGCAATGTCCAAACTGTTAGAACTCTCCTAAATGCATTTTCTTCTTCTTCTTGCTTTATGGCAGATTACAGGTTGGACCTGTAAAAAAAAGTTTATAATATATTTAAATATTTTATTTTAACATTTGTGCTTATTTTTGTGCATAAACTCAAATTCTTGCATATCGAAACGGCAAGGAAATCTCTTTAAATGTGTTCAGATTATATGTAGTTCAATCCTGCAGAGCACTGGCTACAGTCTATCCATATACCACATGTAATGATTTTCAGGGGCAGTTCAGCTTTCATGTGCCCTACAAGGCCACACATGACCCATGTACCCAACATGCTGGGGTGGAACGAGGCCTGAGAAAGAGAAGAGAAGTGAAGAGGAAGGGTTTGTTTGTGCTGTGTGGAGAACGAGATAAGCTGGATTGAAACTGAGAGACTCCTCCATATCTAAATGTAATCTCAGCACTGGATGAGGTGAATACAGTATCAGAGCATGGGATTGACGTTTGTGAACGATACTGACCAAAAAAAAAAAGGTAAAGACGAATAACATATCCTACCTCGCTCGCCCTATTTTAGAACCGCGTAAATTTTTTCATTCGTCAGGGCGGATTTTTATCACATTAAGTGCATTTTTCTCTCGCTCTTAAATGCTGGAGTTTCCAGCTCTTAAAAGTTGCATCAGATTAGAGGAAGAGTCCTGACAAAAAGAGAATAACATGATGAATTAGATGTGCTTGAATGGGTTTTTTATTTCTATAATGTTTTATTCTCACTGGAAAATCATTTTCGGGCTGATAATTTAAAAGCGATATCGGTCGAACTCGGGGAAAATCAGCACGCTGCTTCTTTCGGGGAAGTCTTGGGAGTGCCGTAATCATGTGGGCTATTCGTGTTGACCTTTTGACATGTAACTCAATTACTCATGATGGACGAACACCTGCTCTGGTCTCTACTAATGAACAAACTCCTGACAGATCAACCGCTAGGAATGACAAAACTCCTCCGTGCACGGCCAAATTTGATAATCGCTATTAATTCTGCACACATTGGCAGTCCTGACAGCATCTGAGTGACTGCGGAATCCAATTTATCCCGTATGAGAATCCATCATTTAAAGCAACCGGTGGTCCTAGCAGTGAATCCTAGCAGTGAACCAAGCTGATTTGTCTGGCTGACGAAGAGAGAGGGAGGAAAAGCCACATAAAGGTGCGTTCCAATCGATGGAGGAATCCCTCGGATTCGGACTCCAGCTGAATATTTTCCCCCAACTTTGCATTTTTACTATCCTTAGTAAGTCGGCCACTGGGGAGCGAGCTTGTTTCCCCTCTCCGCCTCATCAATAGCTAAATCCTGGTGAACATGTGACATGGAGAAGCTGGAATCAATAGTCCAGCCTGCATTTTCCCCTCCTTCTGGTCAAATGGTTCTACACAGTTGACAGGCATGACAAGCCGAACATGATACAAAATCATTATCAGCAGGCCATGGAGATGAGTGCAGAAAAACATGACACAGGCATTAATGGCCATGGCTGGTGCTGAATAAACTGGCTGCTCGCTAAAGGATTTGTCAAGTGGAAAAAAGATGCGGGCAAAACTTCTCCCTGCGTATTGATTTTTGGGTGGTATCGAGCCACTGGTAGTGAAATCGCAGTCAATATGACACCACGGTGAGCAGAGGATGTCAGTGCTGGAAATGTTTTAATTTGAGCCCATGCAGGAAACACACACTCGCTCTGGCCGTTTCATACCGCTCTCACGTTCGTATGCTGGCCTGATACGGATGTATTCTTTAAATAATGAGCATAACACATGTGCTTTATCACACACACACATCTGCCAGTTTCAAACGTATGTGTCAAATGTTGTTTGAAAACCTCTTTGATTCAATGAGTTTAAAAATGTCAAGTGGTGTAAAAAGTAAGATTTTATTTCCCTACTCTGTGAATGCATGAATGTTCACTTTGTCATTATTTATACGTTTATATATATTTTTCTTTTAAGTGATCATCAAGAATATATATTTTTTTGGTTGTTTGATTTTTTTTTTTGTATTATTCATTTTTAAAAAGTAATCTTATTGACTTTCTGTAATATCAAAACTTTTTTGATATCATGAGTATACAAATTAAATGGATAAATGTACACATTTTTAAAATTATTTTCAATCAGTCAATAAGTAATCTATCTATCTATCTATCTATCTATCTATCTATCTATCTATCTATCTATCTAATCATTTTAAATAATGAGCATTAGGTCACTGACCCATTAACACTGTTGACTATTGCATAATGTAATTTTATAATCATTTACTTACACCGTATGTCCCATTTTCCTTCCTGAAGTGGATTGTTCTCACAGCATTGTCACGCTGTCTAGTCTCTGTTTCCCTGGGTGTCCACTAGTGGGCTCACTTCCCCTTAGGCACTTCACCGTAGGCACTAGAATTCCATTAGTCTTGTCCTTTCATCACAGTAATTGCACTTCTGCTAATTGCACCAGGTGCTTTCACTCTATTGTCATTAGCCTCCCTATATTTACCAGTCTTTTCATGTTGTCTGTATGGAGTCCTTTCCTTTCGTATCCCAGTCTTCTCGTACTCCGAGATTCCTCGTCTTCCGAGTTCCCATTCCTGTTCCCTTTCTTTGTTTGTTTGTTTTTGGACGGCATTCTGGTTTTGACCCTGGCTTGTCTTGATATCGATTTGGATTACCCTAAAATAAACATACCTGCATTTGGATCTCTCTCTCCCTGTGTCTTACTGGGTCGCGAACGTCACAGAAGGACTCCATCCATACAGATCCAGCGGTATGTCCTTTCATGTCTCCTCCCCAGCCAGTATGGTGGAGCGGAGGGCTAAATATTTCAAGTTAATCTCCCTCCGCCAGGAGGGTAATAATGTGGGGGCCATGGCACAGGTGTTCTGATCCCTGGCTGAGGGCATGGGTTATAATGAGGCGGCCTTAAAGGACTATTTTAATAGCGGGCTGGATGACCCGGTTCCACAAGAAGAACTGGCTCAGCTGGACACATATGGGTTCTGGGAATTTGTGTGTTACAGCATCGGCTTCCGTGGGATGCCCCAGCCACTCCTGTCTCTTCCGGTGGGATGGCCGCCAGCCCAGCGCCACTGCCCAAGATGGCCGCCAGCCCAGCGCCACAGCACAAGGTGGTCACCAACCTAGCGCCACGATGCAAGATGGCTGCCAGCCCAGTGCCACAGCACAAAATGGCCACCAGCCCAGAGCCACAGTACAAGATGGCCACCAGCCCAGTGCCACAGCACAAGATGGCCGCCAGCCCAGCGTCACGACGCAAGATGGCCGCCAGCCCAGCACTACTGCCCAAGATGGCCGTCGGCTCATCGCCACTGCCCAAGATGGCTGCCGACCCAACGTCACTGCCCAAGATGGCCGCCAGCTCATCGCCATTGCCCAAGATGGCCGCCGACCCATCGCCACTGCCCAAGATGACTGCCGGTCCAATGCCACTACCCTAGATGGCCGCCGGTCCTGAGTCGAGTCAGGTTCCCATGGACCCTCCAGAGTCGAGTCAGGTTCCCGTGGACCCTCCAGAGTCGAGTCAGGTTCCCGTGGACCTTCCAGAGTCGAGTCAGGTTCCTGTGGACCCTCCGGAGTCGAGTCAGGTTCCCGTGGACCCTCCAGAGTCGAGTCAGGTGCCCGTGGACCCTCCAGAACCGAGTCAGGTGCCCGTGGACCCTCCAGAACCGAGTCAGGTGCCCTTTGACCTTCCAGAGTCGAGTCAGGTGCCCGTTGACCTTCCAGAGTCGAGTCAGGTGCCCGTGGACCCTCCAGAGTTGAGTCAGGTGCCCGTGGACCCTCCAGAGTCGAGTCAGGTGCTCGTGGACCCTCCAGAGTCGAGTCAGGTGCTCGTGGACCCTCCAGAGTCAGGGTTAGTCACCGTCGACCTTCCAGAGTCAGGACTAGTCACCGTTGACCTTCCAGAGTCAGGACTAGTCACCGTTGACCTTCCAGAGTCAGGACTAGTCACCGTTGACCTTCTAGAGTCAAGTCAAGTAACTGGTGATCTTCAAGGACGGAGTCAAGTCACTGGTGATCTTCAAGGACGGAATCAAGTCACTGGTGATCTTCAAGAACAGAGTCAAGTCACTGGTGATCTTCAAGGACAGAGTCATCATGGTGGGCATCACGTTATGTCCTCTTGGACTTGTGTTTTTGTGGTTGGTTTTTTTTTTGTTCTTTCGTCTGTTCTTCCATCTATGGACCTGGCCCTCCGTCCCTCCCCCTGATCCTCCGCCGTTCCACCTCCCTCCTGGGTTTCTTGTCTGTGTCTTTCTTTCTGTTTCCCTCTAAGAACCTGGCCCTCCGTCCCTCCCCTTGATCCTCCGCCGGTCCACCTCCCTCCTGGTTTCCCCATTTTACCTGGTCCTCTTGTCTCTGTTCCCCCATTTTACCTGGTCCTCTTGTCTCTGTTTTCCCCATTTTACCTGGCCCTCCGTCCCTCCCCCTGGTCCTCCGCCGCTCCACCTCCCTCCTGGTCTCTTTGTGTCTTTGGTCTTCCCTTGGGTTCGAGTGGAGCATCTGGCAGCTGCTCCGTGGAGGAGGGGGTAATGTCACGCTGTCTAGTCTCTGTTTCCCTGGGTGTCCACTAGTGGGCTCACTTCCCCTTAGTAATGAGCATTACGTCACTGACCCATTAACACTGTTGACAATTGCATTGGCTAATGTAAATTTATAATCATTTACTTACACCATATGTCCCATTTTCCTTCCTGAAGTGGATTGTTCTAGGCCCTAGAATTCCACTAGTCTTGTCCTTTCATCACAGTAATTGCACTCCTGCTAATTGCACCAGGTGCCTTCACTTAATTGTCATTAGCCTCCCTATATTTACCAGTCTTTTCATGTTGTCTGTATGGAGTCCTTTCCTTTCGTATCCCAGTCTTCTCGTCCTCCGAGATTCCTCGTCTTCCGAGTTCCCATTCCTGTTCCCTTTCTTTGTTCGTTTGTTTTTGGACGACATTCTGGTTTTGAACCTGGCTTGTCTTGATATCGATTTGGATTACCCTAAAATAAACATACCTGCATTTGGATCTCTCTCTCCCTGTGTCTTACTGGGTCGTGAACGTCACAAGCATCCTCAGTGTGGAAAGAATAGCTGCACCTGTTTGCAGTTTTTTTATATATTTATACTGAAGGTCACTGCATGAATTACATGCATCAAACCAGCTAAGGAAAAAAAACCCAAAAGACATTACTGTCTGGCTCAGGTTAAGAAAAAGACTTCTACTTGAACCCAAAAGTTTTTCATTTTCCCCACTGTACTTATGTAATGTAATATGCATCAACTGACTGTTTTTATTTTCAGCTATTAGTAATTTTGTGTATGAGTAGTTAGCTTGTTTAGCAGCAATAAAACCCTGCTCTGAAAAAAATAAAATAAAATAATAATAATTCTGGATCTTGCTGTGTCAGGGAACTTTAATCAGTCCTCCGCATAAATAGCTCACATCCTGTCTTTTCATTATTCCAATTAAAAATTAAAATCAAACATTTTATAGAGGGTGAACTATTAACACAAGTTGATGAATATAGGTCATGCCACAAAGAGAAAGAGAAAAGCTTATTAATTAAATAAGAAGGCCAATTCCAGCACTATCAGAGCCCGTCAACTCATTCCAGAGGAGAGGGGAAAATAAATTGCCCAGCTCGTAAGAAGCTAATTTTAAGCTTGTTTACAGTGGTGCCCGAAAATGTCAGGTTAACTAAATCCCGAACTTGCTTTCCAGCTACAGTGAAAGGTAATGAGTTGATTGAAAAAGGGGAAAAAAGCTGATTAGTCCTTAACATTGTGACACGGGTCGCATTAGGAACCAGAGTAATCCAGGTCAGAGTGGAACAGGGTCATCACAGAAATTAACTTTTTGTTCATTAATTTGTCTGGATTAGTCGAGGGCAGAAAGACAGCAAATCTGCTCCAGTTTTTCTTCTGAAAATCATTTAAAAGTGTACATCAATTGTGGCTGATGGGTGACATTGGGGTTAATCAGCCTGATGTGTCCTTTTAATTGCTTTCTATTCAGAGTAAATTCATTAGATAATGTTCTCTTCGAAATTCTGGAATCAATTTAACAGAAGAAAACCACATTAACAGCTTTGCTTTCATTACCGGGTGTTGTCGTGTCACCAGACCTGGGCCAGACTTCCTCTAGGCAAACACGTTTGTGTACCGTGATTACTTACCAGGGATTTATTTCAAATCCATTCTTTTCTCCATTACCGATTTGCCCGAATTCAACGGCGAATTATAACAATGAAATAAGCCCCCAAACCCCATTTAATCACCAGAGTGAGCCGGCACGCTCAAAGGCCTGTATTGGTAGCACTGGTTGTTATTTGTGGTTAATTTGGACTGATTACAATGTGGTTAGTCTTTGGCCTGAGGCAGAGAGATGCTGCTGGAAGAGAAGACACGAATGGCTCAGCACAAGAGCGCTTTCTCCACCGTTGGAGGAACATAAAGGGGAGCGCTTGGCATTGTGTGATGTGAGAATTTCGCAGTCCTAAATGTGTCAATCAGCATGCTTCAGGACTTTGTTTGAGTCATTAAGATGGCCATCATCTTGTGAGGTGTCCACAAGTAATTTTCTAATGGCTGGGCGCATTCGGCTGCGGGGTAAATTCGGTGACGACAAGGGGTGGATCATCCGAACGACGGCGAGCTGATGGAAGTTAATTTATCAATTATTTGAAAAGGATAAATTAGATTTTCTTCACATTACAAGGTTTAGGCAGGAAGGCGCAAGAGCTCACTTATTGCATTGATAAAATTACTAAATGAAAAGCTTAAGGAACAAATGATCAATAAAATAATATCATTTTATTAAAGCAAAATAATTTGCCGTACAGTGACTGTTTTACTGTGACTGTTCATTTATTATTTAAAATAAATGAAAATATTAATTTAAAACACTGACTTTCTTAATATGTTTGTAGATGGAAAACTCACAATACTTTTATTTTAATGGAATTCTTTTCTATTTTTTAATTGTATTTGTTTATTACAAATATTTAGCAAAATATTTTGCTTTAATATTTTTAGCAAAGTTTTTTAGCCAGTGCTCTCCCCTACAGCCGCCCCATGCAGAGCCTTCACATAATCAAGGTAATTTGCCTGAACTTGGGGGAATATTTACTACATCCATACCAGCTTGGCTTGATTGATATCTACCCTTGTGACTTATTAGGCATTGTCAGAGAAAAGGCCCTGCGGTGATGTTAAATAATTTTTCATTGATAATCGCCCTGTCACTGCTTTCGAGACAACTTTTTGAAGACCAACCTGACTGCGACGGGAGGGGAGGAGGTGCTCAGGGCCGACACAAGGCCTCTTAATTTCTTAATAAATGCTTCTTTGGAGTAGGACAGGGATTAGGGCTGAGAGAGCTGTCATGGGGACAGGTGAGAGAGGAATTGGCAGCCTTTAATTTGTCTGTGAGGAACGATGAGGCTCTTCAGGGACTAATCTCCTTATCAACACTGAGCCACCGCCTCAGGGCCAGTGCTGCCATTCACACCAAATCACACCCCCTCAACCCCCATTTCCCTCAGACTCCGAGTTTTGCATGGCAGATTCAACTTAAAACTAATGGTGCCAAGTTCTGTCACATTTATTCAATGGGATGCATGTATGAGATGGTTTGATTGCCAGAGCGATGACTGTGCATTGAGGAAAATAAGCGTTTTTAGCGTTTGTCCATGCGACGAGAACTGATTCTGGAACTGAAACAGACAGACCACCCACACTTCATTCAATGAGCTTCTAAAACATTGAACTAAATGATTACTCCTAACCTATTTGTTTGCTGCTATGCAACTTCCAGGAGCGAACCGGTCTGGAAGCCAAATGAACCTGGCGTCACATTGATACACCAGGTTAGTGGCATCAAATCTTTGGAAGATACTTAAATTGCAAATTAAACTAGATATTAATGTAAACTTTTAATAAAAATGTTCCAAAAGGGGGATTTTGCAGACATGCTAAAATAATCATTTTTGGTTCCTCAAAGAGCCTTTCAATAAACAGTTTTGAAAATAACCTTTTTTCATTATTAGTGTGAAGAACATTTTAATAATCTAAAGAAACGATTTTGCACTAAAAAGAACATTTTGTGCAATGAAAAGATTCTATGGATGTTGAAGGTTCTTCATGATAACAGAAAGAGCCTTTATTTTTAAGAATGTGCAAATCATGTAAAGCCATGTAAAGCATTGAATCACACAAATTGTGCATATAATAGTTGCAACTTAAATGCAACTAGAATCTACTGTCAGATTTTATATTTCATTTTCAAAAATCTGTACATGTAAAGACGCTTAATGCCACAAGTCAAGTCTAGCTATGAGAAACTCAACTGGTCTCTGAATTTTACCAAATTGTGTGTCAGCTGTGAAGCCATGAATCTTGGGCCCTCTTCTAAAAAATTCCCCGTCACTCAAATGCAAGGTTAAGGTTAATGCTATGGTCAATGCTAGGTTAAGGAGGGAAGCTGAACAGAAATCTCCCACATGCTCTCTTCTGTCAGTGTGTTTTTTCTTTTGGCAATGTTAATATTAATGTCCATGTGAGAGTACCTCTAAACAGGGGGAGTGGCAGTGGCTGTTTAAGGCCTGTAATGTAAGATGACACGTGGGGCATATCAACAGCTCTCGTCACGGTCTTTCCTGCAAGGATGTCTCTTCACCTTCCACTCCAGACTTAATCAATTACTGTCCAACACCGCGACAGGCTGCATTCACAGTGACTCCACTGTCGTCAAACGTCAATGCACGCTTAGCACTTCCTTTGAGTCAGAAGAGGGCATGTTCATTTAAGACATGAAAATCTAAACCATTAGAAGGTTAATCCACACTCTGTGCTGCTCTCACAAGGGACAGACTCGACTTAACTCCTGGATATGCCGTTGTTAGACATGGATGGTCATAAAAATAGGCTGTACATGCAAATATGGAAGAAATGTTTGACATTACATTAAAGAAAATACTTAAATGCAAGGACAGATCTCGCCCTTAAGTGAGGAAGTCTGGGTAAGGTGTTAGTTCCAGAAAATAGTTGTAAAGAGGAAATGGGTAGAAAATCACTCAGAATTGTTCATGACATATTTAGCCAAAGCTGCTTTTAACCAAAATTGATTTTAGCTAACTGCAGGTAAATACTTTAATGATAGATTTTATCTTGATGTAAACTAATCAAATGTCTTCACAACCAGATAACACTCATGAAACCAAAAAAGGGTTTTACAGCCTAATGCCACAGAAGAACCTTTTTAAAGTTTCACACACACACAAACGTCTCTAATTATTTTAAACGGTATTCAAACTGTGGTCTATGGTTAATGTTATATAGGCCTAATTAATAATAATAAAAAAAGTTTTAAGTACAATTATTACTCTTACATTACGACCTTTTTAACAGTAAACAAACAAACAAATCCACAAAATTGTATATGGAAAACAAAACAGAAAGTGTTTCTTAATTATTTCTTTGAACTTACAAAACTTTCCTGAAACAATATTTGTAGTGAAAGAAGTGCTATACAAATTAACATGACATGAATTAAAAAGTTTTCTCATCTGCATCTAATATTAAGAATAAAAAAAGACCACTATTGACTTTTTTCAAAGTACTATACATTATTTTTAAGCAATGTTTTAAATCACTACTTTTGAATTTACTAAAATGTTTATATAAAAGCCATTTAATTGCCTTCAAACCTTTATATTAGCACGGTTTATTTTTCTTTCTTTTTTTCACACAGTATAAATGCATTTCTACGCTTTTATATATAGATGTCTTATACAGTACAATTTACATTTTTAAAACCCCTGCTTTAGACAACTTAAACAGAATTATTAAGTCAATGAGCTGATCTAAAGAACTTATAATGAAGCATCAAAAACTTTCAGAGAACACCTGTGAAAAATGGTACTTGTTAAGCAAAGAGCCACTAAAGAACCTTCAGTATTATTGTTAATATGAACCACCTCTGCACATACAGTACATGGTACTGCAGGCTGTTATACGGGTCCGCTGTAGAGGTAACTGATCCCTGCAGAGTAGCTTTAGTCTCATGAGGTTAAAATCATTTCGCCGCACAGGTCTGGAAATTGCCTCTCACTTAGAAAACTTCAGGTGGGTTAGAGCGCAGTAATCTGCTGCACTTAATGAACAGTTTAAAACAGTGGGTGAAGGGTCAGGACCTCCCAGCCTGCTGAAGTTCCAGTGTAAATTGTCTGAATTAACCGTGAGTATACGGTCTGAAATCGTATCCCTGCGAGGAGCAGAACATGCAGTAAAGGCGTTACAGCTCGTTAACTTCCCCCTCAAAACAGATTATCCTGCTACTGCCCATCGGGGAACCGGCCGCACCCAATTGGTCTAGAGGGCATTCGTCTGTATTGATCAGGCAAAACCAATCGTGTGGCTTTATGTCCACTGTTATGGCAAATATTTATGGAGGACACATTAGCCAATCATTGAACAGCGATAATGGGGAAAGTGCAGCTGGGGCATGATCTCATCTGCCGAAAATTGGTTGAAGGACCGTTTATAAGACGAACAAAACCAGCTGTTGGTGTGCAACTCAATACGTGTGCATGTAACTCACTACCAACTCTGGAAACTTTAATGTAAACTCATTCAAACAGGTGCTGTTTCCATCGTTGCATGCAAATAGGCATGTCTTTTAAAGCTCTAAGATGTAATTTGGGCTTTAAGAGTTCAATAAGTGCTTGTATTTCTACTGTAATATCCATAATGTATCCCTAAAAAAAGCAGCTGTTAGCCAACATACCTCTTCACATCTTGATGAAAACCCAGGTTTGAGAGCTTTGAAAGATCTGAATATATCACATAAACACAAAATAAACGATTTACTTGTCAGTCAGACCTTTCCTGTATAAATGGGCCGTTCTTAGCCAAAACAAGAAAAAAGAAGCAAGCAATATACTACTTCCCAAGGAAGCATTTCCTGTTATCATTTAGTTTAAACTTGATATAAAAAATAATAAAAGCTATGTAGACATAAAAAACTAATAAAATGAATAAAAACGTTTTTAAAAATTTTAATACAACCAAAAAATGACACCGGCATTGGATTCTATTTTTAATTTTCAGAAATGCAAACGGGCATTATTTTCAAAGTCCTAAGATGAAAACACACATCTCATTACATGTGTAGTTCTGGCTTTTAAAGTTCAATAAGCTCCTCCAACCCTTATTTATACCATAATATCCATAATGTATCGCTAACAAGCAGCCGTTACCCAGAATCCCCCTCATTCTTGTCATCTTCATGTTGGCCGAGGGTGTGAGAGCTTTGAAAGATCTTTGCATTAAGTCAGCGTGGCCTCTAATGATTAGCGTGAGTGGGGAGCTTTCATTTCCCCAGTCCTGAAAGATCACAGGGGACGAATCGCTACACCCTTCTCCCTCTGTGCCGAATGGAGGTGATTAAAAACTTAGTGGTGAATTGGACCATCAGAGCCCTTTAAGAACCTGTTCTCTCCTCCTCTCTTCTCACTGAGAGGAGCTACCTGGGTCTTTTGCGAGAGGATACATCATTAATGAGGATGAGAGTGAGTTAATCACTTTCACAGTCACCTCCCCTCATTCATTCCTACAATCCACCCATTTGCACTCGACGCACTCCATTCCTCAATTTACATGTATTCTTTATGATGGATGCATAGCTCATGCTGGGTCACGTCAAATAGATGTTTAAATAATAAGTCATTTCTTCTCTTCATGTGTTGCCGTGATGCACATTTTGATTTTGACTGTTCTCCAGATCTGAAGCCAGTAAAACATGAAACAGCCCACATAATATACTGCCTTCCAAAAGTACGTTGATGAATGAGTCATTTCGGGGAACATACACAACTATATTAATAAAATATAAAATTTTAGAGATAACATAGTTCTAAAGTGATTTAAATAAAATAAATAATCAATTAAATGCCATTTGTCTCTAAATTATTTTGACTTTACCATTCAATAGTTTGGGGTTGGTCTTTAATGCACACCAGAACTACATTTATTTGCTCAAAACTACTGCAGAATTGTGAAATATTATTACAATATGAATATATTGTAAAATTCAATTCATTCCTGTGATCAAAGCTGAATATTCAGCATCATTACTCAGGTCATTCTAATATGCGGAATTTGCTGCTGCTGCAAAAAAGAAAAGAAAAAAAAAACCACAATATTTCCCCCCAGGATTCTTTAATTTAAAGTTTAACAGAAAACATTAACAGAATCCTTTCTGAATAAAAGTATTAAATGCATCTTACTTACCCAGATTTTAGAATGGTGGTGTACATTTACAGTCTTTACATTGTAAATATTGGTCAATCAGAATGTCATCAGCTAGGTCCACCATTAGATTTTCCATCTGAAAGAGTTTCAATAGACCTTTCTGAACACAAAGCTTTAGCTTTGTTGCTTTAGCGTGTCAGAAGTTGTTGACTCTCCAAGCATGGTGTTGGATCTGTTGGTGATTGTTAGTGAATCACTGCTTGTTTACATATGTAAAATGAGCCCACCTAATTGTCTAGTCCAATATTCCCACTCACAGACTGTTGTTTGGTCATTAGAACCAATAAGAAACACGTTTCATGCCATTTGTTTGACTGTTTGGAGTGCTTGACATCATTTGCTATTTAAACCACTCAATAACATCTGATTCATTTAGAATATTGATTAGTTTTTACCAGAGAAATTCCCAGTTCATTTAATGCCAGGTTTGTAGTAATATAAAATGGACACATTCAGCACTAAATTCACATTGTACATAGATGCATAACGCAGAGCCTAAAGTGGATTATTGCATTCATTTCTGTTTACGATTCTAACATGCCACTCACCACTTAAAAGTTTTGACAGTATGTGTATGATTTTGACCTGATTATTAAAAAAAATAAAAAAAAATGGATCCAGAAGTTGTTTATGAATTAGACATTACTGTAAAATAGGTGGATTTATTTATTTTTTTGTAAGAAATTAATACTGTTATTCAGCAAGGATACATTAAATTGATCTACAGCGGCAGTTAAAACATTAATTATTATATTATATTATATTATATTATATTATATTATATTATATTATATTATATTATATTATATTATATTATATTATATTATTATTTCAAATAAATCCTGTTCTTTCAGTAATGGCTGCTGAAAATTCAGCCATTAAAAATGATATTTTAAATTATATTAAAACAGAAAACACTTATTTTAAATTGAAATATTATTACACATATTTTTGATGTGTTGGTGAGCATAAGAAACTTCTTTTAAAAATAAATAAATAAATAACTCTTACCGATGCCAAACTTTTGAACAGCAGTGTCTTGTTTTATTTACTACCTTCCAATCAGTAATATGCCTAAATCTCCAGTAAACTCTTCAGCATTCCTCAAAGTACAACTTATGAATGCAAGAGAAAACATCCAGCACTTCTTCATAACCGAGGTCTCCATTAAGCCCTCGTCTCTGTGGGACGGCAAGAGTGTACGCGTGAGGGGCGTACGTAATGTGTATGTATTCCTCGGTGTGTGGTGTGTGAGTTCAGAAGGTGAGGCTCTGTCTGTAATCTCAGATGGTGAGGGTGAGTCCTGACATGCTCCTTTTTTCTGCTCCAGGAGTCACATCATCAGCGAGAGGTTCATTTTGCATACTAACAGGAGAGGAGAGGGAGTCACACTTGTTCGAGAGGACACTTGTGGAACGCGCCCACACAGCTCAGGTTAGCCGTAGATGACCTGCGCTGCAGAGATGCAGGAATGTCAGATGAATATACATGTTCGATGAATCTGAATCTCAATAGTGCTTTGATATACATCAGTAATGACTTGAAAGCTTATAATCCTACTTGCAAAAGAGAGATTAAGGGCAGATTCATATTCAAATACAGTGTCCTCCAAAAGTCTGGAAACAAACACCAGAGGAAAAGAGGTTTGGAAAATAAATAGATCAGCATTGATTTTTATTATTTGATAAATTTGCAGTGATGCAAAACAGCACAAACTATTAAATATATATATATAAATTAATGAATTTAGAACAAACCTCTTTAAAATTTGTATTGACCCAATAATCTTAAACCTTTAAATCCAGTCATCAGAAATCTCAGCTTTTTTTGATCAAAAGTGACATAAGATACATTTATAATGCTACAAAAGATAAATTTCAAATAAATGCTGCTCTTTTAAACTTTCTAATAATCACAGATTCCTGAAAAAGCAACATGTTTTCCACCATAATACGAAGCACATCTTTTTAACATTGATAACATTGAAAATCAGCATATTAGATGATTTCTGAAGGATCATGTGACACTGAAGACTGGAGTAATGATGCTGAAAATTCAGCTTAGATCACAGAAATGAGTTACATTTATGCAAAAAGAAAACGGTTATTTTTAAATCATAATAATTCACAATATTACTGTTTTTATTTGTTTGATCTTATCAAAAAAGCAGTGTTTGTTAGCATACAATTCTTGTTTCAAAAATATTCAAATGCCTCACTGAAAATATTAAGTAGTTAGGTAGTGTATTATGTTGTCAAAGAGAAAATTATGCTTTTCTTTCTCATAATTTGACTTGTCTTAAAATTGTGATTTCTTATTTTAAACTTTGTCCAATAACTTTTGTATTTACTCTGATTGAACTGCAGTATGCGCATTTCATTATGCTTGTATAGAGATAGAGAGAGAGAGAGGGGGGGGGGGTGAGCTGGGCCCACGGGCTTTGGTGGTTGTGGGGCGTGCTGTTTTTTAGTTGATATCTGAGGGCTTGCAGCGAAAGAGTGGGAGACGCTGGAGAGAGGGATATTGTGTCTGGTGAGATGTGCTGTGGCTCACGTTTGTGCTGAGCAAGTTAGTTACAGTTAGTCTAACTATTTGTTTGCATGTATATATTATATGTTATACCTGATAATAATGTGAAGGCCATTCTGTTGCCACATTGTGCACTGATATTTGATGTGTGTTCAATTCTTGCATGCTACATGCTAGCTATCTCAGTTTCAGAACAAATGATAGCCTTTATGCCATTCTCTCCAATATATACCATACTGAACCACATTAATGGTTTTAATGACTGTATGGCAAAGATGGACAGAAATCCAGCTAATAGCTTTTAGTTTCATTAAGATAAACCCTTGGTACGTCATATAATCGGGAGACAATTTGCAAATCATTGAGAGAAACGTTAGACTACGTTAAAACAGAGGATCCCATTCCTCAGTGGATTCATAATCTTTTTGATAATAGCGATTCAAGGTTGACACAGAATCAGTTGGACAGAGAAACCAACAATCAGAAAGCAAATACAACTTGCACTTTAACGAGGGAGAGAGAGAGACAGAAACAGCCTCATAGTCTCCTATTCAGAGCAGGTACTAATGAAGAATTCCATATATTCAAAAATTTAATTAAAACCCCAAAGATTTCAAATTAGATGCAATTTGAAATGCCTGGGGCAGAAATACATGCACTTGCGTGGCAAGGGTATCAGACTGAAAGTTGATATCGTAATTGGTGTTGATGTATTTTCTGTGTTGCCAGAGTGAGGCGAGGAGCTCATAACCATAGAAAAATTCTCAGTAGATTACCTGCTCATTGAGAATGCCATCACTCAGGTCTGCACTTTTCTAAATTACCCCACCACTAAAGCTCTCTTAGCGAGACACAGCTGGCCACCAGCACCACACATGCGTTACACATGCCACACACACTGCATGCAAATATGCTTGGCTGAATATTAAAATATAATTGGCATTCATCCTAAGTAGCTTAAACCATTTCGATATTTCCTTTTTAAAACGATTTGAAGTCTCTGCAGTCATTATTTTCAAAGAGTCAATCCATAGTCTAATGACAGGGAAGCAAACGCAAAGGTTTGCACAGGCATGTGTGTTTATATGCTTTCTTGTGGTTTGTTTGCGCTTTCATTGGACAGCCTGAAATAAGAGTCTATTATCTAATGACACAAAATTGCACCATGTAAAGAACATCCATAGTCTGTTAAATACATAGTACATAGCCTATTCACTGATGCAAATGCATGAGAGAATATACAAATGTCTGTTCTCAGACTTAAAATGCATTACAGTAACCTAAGTTTGAACTAAAACACTGTTTTTGTTCCTATTACTAAATAATAATGAATTAATATCTCCTAAAATCGATGAGAATGTTTACATAGTTTTTGCTAAATGAAATCTAAACATCTATTAACTAAGCAATCAATGCAAACCGGTCCATCACAGTTAATTTGGTAAGTAAGGTGATCATATGTTAATTTTTCCTGGACAAGTCTTGGCTGAGTTTTCTAAATTGCCTAAAATGTTCTGGCTTTGTTTTCATACTTGCTGAGGGTAATGACGGAAAAGTAGTTGACCAGTAGCGTGCAGGCATTGTACATAATCAAAGTCAAAGCGATACAAATACAGTGCTGGGTAGTATTTAATTTCTAAAAATCCTATCGTGTCATACCATATAAATTTGACTATATTCACAGTATAGAAATGTTGTGTAAATGTCACAGTGTAAAAAAAAAATAATAATAATAAAAAAAAAAAATATATATATATATATATATATATATATATATATATATATGGTAAAAACCAGCAGCTGTGGTTGCCAGAATTTTCCCATAAAATATACAGTAGTGACATTTTAGGTTTTAGCTTAAATTTACAGTTAAAAACAGCAATTTCGTTAACTAATACAATGTTAATATACCAACCTATTGAAGAACTGGAATCTGTTTTATACCTTTGTAATATGTTGATAACCACCAAATGCAGGTATTGATGAGAAAGGCACATGATGAACCAAAGCCCATCACAAGCAGCTTTAAATAATATCATATGTAGAAGGTGCACAGTGTCATTCACACAAACACTAAACACCATGATGGTAACAAACATGAAACTGAAATAATGCCTTGTCCCCAGTCCTGAAACATTCAGAACATTCATTTAACAACATTAGGTGTAGCATACAACCCTACAAAAAACTGAAATGAAAAAACTAAGAAACTTATTTTTGAAAAGTTATTTCAACAACAACAAAAAAGATCAAATTGAGAATGTAACGCAGGGAATTCTGGGAATGTCAATTTACGGTTATTCACTGTAAAAAAATGGTATTTAATGGTAAGGCAAGTTAGATTTTTTTAAAAAAAAGTAATCTGAATACATTGACTAAAATTACATTAGACAATCTTTACAAAAATGTATCATTGAACAAGAGTTTGCTTTAACAATACCAGTTGTCATTGTCATATTGATGATCTTCACTGTAATCACTGTAGAAGAAATGTTTAACTTGACATGAATACAAAAGACAGTAATTATTACATTTAGACAGTACACTCCCTTGAATGAAAATGGCTTTGATCCTTTTTAAAAATGAAACGGTATCAATGGCATCTACACTGGTATATGGTAGGACTGTGTGTGGACATTATTTATCTCCACAAAATAAAACTTTATTCATCATTCTTTGCTTTCATACACTCTTTATTTTTTTGCACTAATACACAGAGTGTCTAGGAATTAAAGTGCATCTGTTGGAGTCTTTTGGGAACCAGAAAAGCAGTGTTCCTGAGTGTTTCTGGGAGGCATCGCTCTCCTCTCACATACATTCTCACATGAGATTGTAAAAATGTCAGCCTGCCAATCACGAGTATTAGAATTTTCTGTTGACAGGCACAGGCACCTGGAGGATGTGAATATGATAAGTTGTCACCTCGTCATGGAGATTCTCCATTCAGCCTGGAGAGTGGGACAGTAATAATTTTACAGACCTTCACAGTTTCAAAATAACTTTTAATATTAGAGCGGGGGAAAAAGCTGTTGAATTATAAACGCCCGTCACTGCGGTTCTTCGACACCACCATCTGTCTTTTTGATGGAGATGAGGAAAGAGAGAGAGAGGTGCAGAGGTCAGCCCGTAACATGGGGACAGCGAAAAAACCACAGCAGCTGCCGGAACGCCGAGACCGGAGAGTATTTTCATATGCACTTCTCATTGGGAAGCAAATCAAACTGTGTGGTCGATCTGAGGTGAAGGAAAGTCACTTAAATTCTTAACCACAACATGGGGCTTGACTGACTGATAGGAAATGCCTGGTGTAATGATGTAAGTACACATACATGAGACGTATTTACAAAACGAGCACACCAAAATGTTGTCATTACCAGTGGGAACCTCTGGATTGCTTTAAAGCCACTTTCTGAGGTTCAGAGTCAATTAAAGAATCAAGGTGAAAGCAAATGGTTTTGCCAATTGTCAAACAGAATAGTTCAAACAGAAATTAAAATTCTGTCAGCATTTACTCAACCTTATGTCATTCCAAACCAGTGCAGGTTACACTTTTTTTCAATAATTAATTTGAGATATTTTTCCAACTATAAGTAGTGTTGGGGAAAGTTACTTTTAAAAGTAATGTATTGCAATATTGCGTTACTCCACAAAAAAAGTGAGTTCCCTCTTTTTGGAAAGTAATGCATTACGTCACATTTGCATTACTTTTTGTTATCTGGGCTGGGCACGTGTGTGTGTGTTTATTTATTTATTTTTGGCAACTGTAAAGGCCCTATTTTAACCGTTCCTTTTCAAAAAGTTTAAAAAACAAGCTTTTCAAGTTAAAGTTCAGTTCTATTTCTCAACAATTCTGTATTCTGTGTTCAATCTTAATTCAATTAAAAAAATGAAAAATTGGAATTGGAATTTACAAAGCATTCAGAATTCCTTTCAGAAACCCTTGCAGGATCTTCCCAGGATGACTTGAAGACAGTATTAACCCTCTGGAGTCTAAGGGTATTTTTGGGGCCTGGAGAAGTTTTGTCATGCCTTGCCATTTGTGCTTTTTTCAGTTTCTTATAAATATCTAAACGGGTAAAGTCTAATCTCACTGTAATCAGCACAAACTGGGCTATAATAATATGTGAAATGCATGTATGTACATGATTGTATTCTTGAGAAAAAAAATGTTATGCGTGGTTAGTGAAAAACTAAAAATGTTAAATCACTTGAATAAGGGAATAAAACACATACAGAACAATTGTTGTCTGGATTTTTGAGAACTGGAGCTTGTAGCCTAGAATTTTTCTTTCTAAATTATGTGAAAATCATCTTGTTTACTCACTTACAGAAAACAATATGTTGATTTAAATTTTCTAAGACACTTTTTGTTGGTAAAAGTCATATGCAAGTAGGCGTCAACTATCATGAATATCATTGTGATTTACACCTGAGAAGACAAAGGCCTGCATAATGAGCTGCATAATGAGCTGCATAATGAGCTGCATAATGAGCCATTCAGTCAGCTGTGCCACTGAGAGGGAAGAGTTACAAGAAAGAATGTGAGGACAAAATAAATCTATATAATTTTATGTTTGTAGTTTATTAAGAATATATTTAATTATCCCACAACATAATTTAATATCCACTTGGGGGAGCAGTTAAACAGTTTATTAGAACAATCAAAGCTGACTTTCAAACTAATTGGCATCATTACTCCAGTCACACAATCCTTCAGAAATCCTTTTAACAATCTTATTTTCTACAAAATAACATTTAATTATCATTATTATTAATGTTGAAAAGAACTGAGAATACTTTTCAGGTTTTTTAGGGGGAATAAATTGAAAGAACAGCATTGTTTTTACATTTGTTACAGTTATCTATTTGTTACATTTATATTATTTACATCAAGCTTTTGAATGGTATAGTATTGTATATTGTTATTAAAACTTCATAATGTTTCACTTGATTATACGTTTAGTCAGGAATTATAGTTTGGAAAAAGTCTAACTAGTAAAATGTTTACACATTATGTGAAAACTATTACAAGTATATAAATAAATAAATAAAAAGAGACTTACTCATGTTTATGATCTCTGCTGAATAAAGTGCTTCATACTTTTTTTTCTGAGGAAATCCATTTCTCAAATCCTCAACCACATCACATCTTTTTGGGGTGATTTATGTCTTATTCCTCTCATCGCGAAGCAAACAGTAAAATAAAAAAACTTGAACAGTCTCTCTGCGTTGTCTTCTGTTGTGTGGGCGTAATCAAGCCGCGCGCTTCAGTTTGAATCTGAATAGCGCGTTCAGCGCGGGGGCGTGGTCACATTAGATATAATGAAGGGCAGGCCCGGATTGGCTAATCGGGAGCACCGGGAAACATTCCCGGTGGGCCGGTATGGTTTTTTTTGGCTCCGAGGGCCGTTGTTGTCATGGCACTGGGTTGAAATATATAAATATATATATTATTATTATTTTACCGCAGCCCCACTCTTTTTATTTATTATTTTACTACCCACTATTTTTTATTTAATATTTTTCGCAGAGTGCAGCCAGCTAGATAATGATGACGTGCTTATTTGTTGACTCCCTGGCCCCGCCCCCAACACGTCACCTTGCAAGTTGCTCAAAATATAAAAAAAAAGTGAGATAAAAATGGATAACAGAAAGCGCAAATGCGGCGCTGAAAAGTCCAGAATAAATAAGAAGAAAGATTTGGAAACTGACTCGGACAAATGTTCTAAGCTGAGCACATTCTTCCTCAAAAAAACAAAACAAACGGAGACGACGAGGCCGGTAAGTAAGCTAGTTAGGAGCAGTTCAAGATGCTAGCGACATTGCAAAACAACGTTGTTTGCAAACCACCGCTCATGTATCAATCTTTTTCTTGTAGCTCTTCAGCAGCAGCCGCCTCTAGTCCAGTTTGCTGCTAACAGTGAAGAGCAAGGCCCAGTAACGTTACCAAGCTCCAGTCATGAGCCCAACACAGCAGAATGGGCAGGTAGGATTGTCATTCAGAAGAACTAATAGTAAATAAGGGCCCTGCTCAATGAAAAATGCCCTGAGATAATTAATGATACCTGATGATTCAGCAATACATTAATGAAACTGAGATGATACTGTCATTAGAAAGTGCAATACATTTTATTTTAATCTTTATTTTTTATTTTGTTTTATATATTTGTTTTTATTAGATTTTTTTTTCTTTATTTCAATGTTTGGATATTTATGAATACTAAATTTTAAAGAACAGAGATTCTTACACTATCCTGTCATTTACTGTTCTAATAAATCTTCACTGTGAAGCAAAACTTAGGCTATTGCTTTTGCACTGAATTGGAAATGATGATGTTTTTAAAAATAAAATGAATTACAAGGCTGTAGGGTATTATATTCTGAGGTTTTAATTACATTATTTTAATATAGTCAGTTTTGAACTAAAGTGGGGCGGTCTAAGGCATGAAACTCCAGGGCTGAAAAGGAGTCCCAATCCGGCCCTGATGAAGGGAGACGTGAAAAACGTGTTGTTTTCATATGGATTACTTTATCACAGAATATCTGTTTAAAAGTAGACATGTCAAGCTTTCTATAGATATCTCTCTCATGTCTCTTCGTTGAGTATTCACGGAGTTACAGTTCATTTTAATGACGTGTTTGTACATGAAGATCAGCGCAGACAAAGGCTGCAGACAGCACACCTTGTTTGTTATCTTTATTTTATAATTGCACAAAGTTTTGTTGTTATTATGTCTGTATCCAAAAAAAAGTAGACCCTTTACAGATTCGATTGATGTATTTCGCTTATCTGTACGATTAAAACTGGAAGTGTAATTTAAGTTCTTTTAGGGGTTATCAGGAGAAAATGACTCATAACGCGTATCCGCGTTAATCGACTCCAGAGTTAATCTGAGGAAGGAATGTTTAGCATTAGCCATTAGCATATAGCCTCTCCATCTCTTTCTCTGCCAATCCAACCTCTCAAAGCAAACAAAAGGCTCATTGAAATTTCCAAGCCGTACGTATGGGCTCACTCCTTCGGCCAACTAATGTCAAGAGTTGAGCTTGCTTTGCTTTCTGTACCTGTGCCAACAATTATGCAGTATCCAGCCAAGACCAACATGGCCACTTGGAGCGGCTAACCGCTAACTAACCCTCATAACCGGCCAGTGTTATATGCCATCCAGGTGCTATAAAACACTCTACTGTGGCACAATGAGGGAGAGGCCGTCGTGATGTAAGTGGAGTTGTGGAGTGGGATTCTCTGTGTGTTTGGTAGTGAATGAGTCTTTCGGCAGGTAGAGACTGTGGCCAGTGTTTAAGGGAGGGAATTAAAGCTCCTCAGGGGACCGCATGTGTCTGTGAGCTGTTCGGCTCTACATCTATGAACTGTAATTTGATCTGCATTAAATTTCTATAAAGGTTTTATTTGCCTATCGCCAGGGTTGGAGTACAGTATGTGACAATGAGTAAAAATCAAATCTAAAGACACATTTTATATGTAGACATAAACAAACTTGCTACTATTTGAAAGTTTGGGATATGTGAGCTTTTGGTTTTGGAAAGAAATTCATACTTTTATTCAGCAAGGGTGCATTAAATGGATTAAAAGTGACTTTAAATACATTTATAGTATCAAATAATCCTGAAAATGCACTTCACAGCTGTTCTCAGAAATTATAGTAAGGAATGTTTCTTGAACAGCAAACTCGCATATTAGAATGGTTTCGGAAGGATTATGTGACACTGAAGACTGGAGTAATGATGCTGAAAATTTGGCTTTGCATCATATGAATAAATTGCATTAAAAAAATGTATATATATATATTACAATAGAAATAGGTTATTTTAAATTGTAATATTATTTCACATTTTTACAGTTTTTATTGTATTTTTCTTAATCAAAAAATAAAATAAAAATGCAGCCTTGGTGAGCATATTTTGTTGACTTGAAACATTTGAACAGCATCATGTATTTTTAAGGGGAGCATAACTTCACTAAAAACATTTGATGTGCCTTTCTGCCATTGTTTTTCTTTTTTTTTTTATATGTATTAAGTCAGGTTTTTTTTTTGTTGTTGTTGTTGTTTTTTATATGTCGTATAGTTGCACATTTCAATGCTCCAAAAGAGTTTAACCTCCATATTTCAGAGAAACTAAAAACTGAACCACAAACTAACATAATGCTGCCAAGTAAAAGTGACACATTGCCAACACGTCTTGATCGGAATATTCAAGGGACTGAATACGTCTATTATAAATAAACCAAAACAATGAGAGAACGATGTTATGAATAACTGGTGGTTGATTTATAAAAAATAAAAATAAAAAAAATGTCAGTCGAATTCAAAAAAAAAAAAACAACAACAAAAAAACAACACCAGAGGCCTCGCTATGAACCTGTTCAGACTGCAAATCAATAATTTAGTCCCTGATGTTAAAAACAATTACAATATGCACAGCTATCAGGTTAAATCTTATTCAGATGCAAGCACTACTTGTATTTACCACATTCGGTCTTTCTGTATTTTTTGTGTGTTAGGCCCCAGAGGTTTAACACAATTCATTATGTATGAGCATCAACTTACAGTACTTGACTGCCGATTAATAGAAAGTTTTCAGGATGAACATTAGCGGCACATTATGCATACAATATAGGGCCTTCTTGTTTGTGACTAATTATTTACATAGGCTACATTTCGTATGAATATGCATGCGCCATATTTAAATGTACGCATCTATTCTTAGTGATGAAGTGTAGATTATTCAGTAGTTCTGACTACTTTGTTAGTGAAACAAAGGTACTGTATTCAGACAAGCTCTTTAACCTCTTCCTCATCTTTTCTGCAAGTATCCAACACCTGATAACTACATCCCTCATGCATAAACATGAGGACAATGACCAAAGCTGTTAATTCTCATTTATTTAAATTCTTTGTTTTGTGTTTGATAGTGCAAATAACCAGATAACTCCAGAGCTCTCAACACTGTAGATCTTTCCTCTACGTGTTCTGTGAGTGCTTTTCTTCCTTCAGTGGTTTGGGAGAGAGCGAGCTTTGTTCTCACCCAGAAACTGACACTTCATATAGTTTATGGTTTTTAATAGTAGCGGGCATAGCAGGAGTAGAGCCGAGAGTTGGTGCGAGTATGTTTAGCTGTAGTAAAAGAATTTCCATTAGTTATTGGATTCAGGTTTTAAAAGGAAACCCCTGAAGTTTCCTGTGCTTTAATATTTCACAGAAGAGAAATGGAAATGAATTATGTTTTCAGATGCTCCCACAATCTGTTACGAGAGGAGATAAAGTGTATATTCTTTGCTGAAATATTGTAAAAAAATTGTTACAAATTAATCATTAATATGGTGACTTTTAATGTTTCGTTAAGCTGTTAGAACAACCGTACTATCACAGACCAGCAAAGTCGTGTAATAAAGTACTTGTGTAGAGAAACAATGGTTCTGTATTAAAACCTAGTGCTTTGCTGTCTACTCCCTATGTAGCCAGCTAACTTCTAAGACTGTATCCTAACTAACAATCATAATAACATTATATTAAGAAATATTAATAACATTTATAACATCAACATATGTAACAATTGTAAAATATATTAAATGAAATATATTTTTTTAATTAAATATAATAATAATAATAATAAATAAATCTAACTACTTCTTAAGAGGCAACATAATTATGCTGCTCACCTCTGGCTTTTGGAGCATGTTTAGGATAAATAAATAAAGTCATATTCTTCCACGTACAGTACATCTGTCCTTGCACATCACTAACAAAGTACTATGAAAGTCCTTCTGCAAATACCAAATACCCAAGCGCACACAGACACTAACCCTCACACATGCACTAAATAACACACACTTCGCACCTCCAATGAAAATGTGTGTACCAGATCCATTTTCACCCTTTAAGCACTAAAGGTCACAAAATATCTACAGGGTCAATGACCTTCACTGTGTAAGACCGTGTGTTACCTTACAAGACCTTGTTTGAAGGACAATCGTCTATGAGAAGATGTCCTTACAGAATGTGCTGTATTTATTTAAATAAATTTGTAAATACTTTTGTTGTATTCTGTGTCTATAAAAAGCCAAGTATGGTGACCCATACTCTCAGAATTCATGCTCTGCATTTAACCCATCCAAAGTGCACGCACACACACACACACACACACACACACACACACACACACACGGAGCAGTGGGCAACCATTTTTGCTGCAGTGCCCAGGAGCAGTTGGGGGTTCGATGCCTTGCTCAAGGGCACCTAAGTCTTGGTATTGCCAGCCCGAGATTCAAACCCACAACCCTAATGTTAGGAGTCAAACTCTCTAACCACTAGGCCACGACTTCCCCATGAAAAGATTAAATCTATGAAATCTTGCAGTAAAGAAAAATCACAATTCTAGATGAGATTAAGGGACCATTTATGCGACACCCTTTACGCAACACCGATAGCAACTAAAAGCGGAAAACTTAATTTACAAGACAAGTCGTTTTGGGGGCCTGAAAACGCAAACCTTTGAAAACAGGTTTGAAAACAGAACTGTTTAAAAATGCGAATTAGTGAATACGGTGACCTCATGTGCAAACATGTTCAGTCTATAGGCATGTGCGAGTTTATTTACAAAGTGACGTCGCCAACTACTGGCCTGACATGCATCATACAGTGCTTTAGTTATTTTTGCAGTTCCGTGTGAACGTGGATCATTTTGACAACATTATTGTCTGTATGTGAAACTAAAACTCAGTTTTATAGTACATTATCATGTAAATGTACCTTAAAAAGAGAAAATTTTGATTTCTGGAAAAAAAACAAAAAAACAAAAAAAAAACATTCCATCAATCTCACATGTATCTCATCTCTAGAGATTCAAACCCAGAATTTGGGTAAATATACAAAGATACAAAAGCTTACAACCTCAATATGGACTCATACATTTCTCATTAAATATATTCTCAATAACACCGTATCTGATTTATAGCTCTATATTCTTGCTTTCATGTCAACAATTGTCTCATTTGTATCTAATTTTATTTCCTCTATGGAGATTTAGGAGAAACATCTGAGACAAAGTTAAATGACACATAATTGAGAACTCCATTAAGTCTCCTGAGCTATGACTGAGCAATAAAACGGTCCTCTGGGATGTATTTTTGTGTGAGGTCTCTTACAACAGACATCTAAATTTATGTTGTGTCCAGTTGGTGTTGTGTTGTCATTATAGCTAAAGCTCTTGAATTATATATGTCTCACACACTTCAGGAGGTGAATCTGGTATATTTGTTCCATTAACTTCTACAAGCTCATGAATAAGTAACACGCGGCTTAAGTGTCTTTCTTGTAAATTGGTTTATACAGCACCACATACATAAGGCCCATTTCATTTTACTAGCATTCTTCTGACAGATCTGCAGTGTGTCTGTATGGGAGAGTTTCCCTGCTGTTCATCACTACACATCCAACTCACGTCACTCTGGATTCACCAACAAAACATTTTACCTTGATTTGCACCACCTGAAGGCAGCAAAACAATAGTGTTGAGTCCAAGTTAGATTACGTATTGCTTCCACTTTGTTGTTTGTGATGACATTCATATGGTGTGTTTGAAGATCCCACAATCGATACATACTCTTTTTATTTTCTTATATTGCTCTAGGTGTGCAGAAAGCACAATTCATCAAATAAATCGAAAAATAATATGATTTCTCCTTCAACCCTGCATTGTTAAAAAAAAAGAAAGCGGTTTAGAATTTTGTGTGCAAATATATGCAATAAACAAGACTAAATCCAAAATGCTAATATTGCACATCGCAATACTTGCATTTTGAATACTGAAAAGAGCTTGTATTAATACCAGTGGGAGATTATTTTTTTTTTAACAATTTAATATTAAATGTTAGCAATTACTTTTTTATGTTAAAATATTTTCTTTTTATATGCACAATTAGTTGCATGTAAAAATAATATAAAATAATATAAAAAATAATAAATATTAAATATAATATATAATAAATGAAACGATACATACTATGAATTCAGTTCAGCTTAGAAAAATACTGACAGAAAAAAAAATGTATAGCACATTTACACTGTAAAAACAAAATGCTTTTGTAATGTTGCAAATAAAACAAAGAACATTGAAGTACTGTATGTTTTATTAGTTCAGATTTTCTACTTCAATTTCATGTTTAATTGAATTTGTTCCTATTTCTTTGTAATCATTTGTAAATATTTACTAGCAATTTCTGTGTGAAAATTGTTTCAAATTACCAATCAATAAATAAATAGCTGATTTATCTGCATTCATTTAATAAGTAGGTTTTGAGATGCACTACTGCCTTGATATTAGGTTATAAAGGTTATTTATATAGGCATCTATGAAGAAACTTTAACATCCATTGCACAAAAGATTCTTCATAGTGGAAAATATGGTTTAGAGTATTAAAATGTTCTTCACTCCAATAACTGAATAACTGGTTCTTCAAGAACTGTACCCAAAATGGTTCTTCTATGGCCTTGCAGCAAAACCCCCCTTTTATAACCTTTATTATTAATAGCATATACTGATTCATTCAGTAATATTATATAACAGAAGCAAATAATCTCTCTTTCAGTTGCACAACTCCAACACAGAAGGCATGAAGACATTGCAAGTATGCGACAGACCCATTCCTGTGCACCGCAGACCGTGCTGTCCAAAATAGGCCGGTGTACCTGAGGGGGCTGCTCTTTGGCATGAATTAATTGTATGTTGACTGAATTAATGGGGTAGAAAAACATGCATATATCTGCTAATACATGACAGCGTATGTGCATGCACACGAGTGCAAGCACGTGTTCGCTGAAGCATCAGTTCTGGAAAAGCCAGGCGCAGGCAGAGGGGGAGATAAGCGCTGTCTCTCCCGCACTAAGAGGTTTGGTGCTTGACCAATCAAGAGTGAGACCGAGCATTGTTAAGAACCTGTGGCTTGATGTAAGGACTCCACCACGCTTTCTAGCTCATGCAATGTGCAACCTGCGTGCAGCCCGTGCACAATTTATGAATAAATTATTTGATGTGGAGTCCCCCAAGGGTGTGTAGCGCTCACCCCTCCTAAACCTAAAGCAATTACCACCAGGAGATTATTGCCACTCAGCTACAGGCCGCGGTTCGACTTCACTGACTGGCAGACATCATTTTATAACAGCCTCTAAGTCGCTGTGACAGAACATTCACTGTTAGTGTGTAGTAAGAATATTTCTACAGAGACACGTCAATACGCTAGACACGATCAGTCTCGCAAAATGTATTACTCTTCATAACAAAGTGTGTGATGTTTTATTTTTATTATTTTTTTCGGAAGCTGACAACATTTCACCCCTTACGGGAGGCAAAGCATCCCACCCCTCTTCTCCCCTCTGCGCCTCTCAATTTATTCTCTTTCTTCTGGCTCACAGGTGATTATGGGCGTGTTTTAACCCAGGGGGTTCAGGCCAGGAAAATGAGATGCTAATCGTGCTGTTTTCTGTTTTATGATGGATCATCGCTTGCCGCAGAATCTGTTTTGGTGGGGAATGATGCTCAAGCCCATAAGATTTGTGAAACACAAGTGCATCAATTTAAAAACATACAAATCATTCCTGACATCAAACTCTATGTCCAGCCAGTGATATATTGACATTAAAAGAGGAAAAACATATTTTCAGAACCCTCTGAAACACTTTTGATGTTGTGCAGGCCACAATGCATCTGTAAAAAATATTGACAAACTGTCAATATGTTAATCCAACTCAGTATTGTTTTCTTTCTTCTGGGAAACACAACAATAATCTGATCTGCTCTTTCACATATAAAGAAAGTAGATGGTGCTTTATGTTGCCAAGGAAAAAAATTACTTGCAACAGTGTTTCCCAAACTTGGTCTTTGTGAACCCTTAACAGTACACATTTTGGATGTCTTCGTTGTCTGACATACTGTATTTACTGCGCTTTGCTTTACTACTATACTTATACTTATACTATATCTCTAACAATATGAGTTGAATGAGATGTGTTTGATAACAGAAGTCAAAATGTGCAGTTTTGGGTTACTGCAGAAGCGGGCATTAAGACTTGTGGACTGTGTTAAGTTTTCTGAAGATATACAAATGCTGATGTATGTAACAGACTGTATTTAAAGTCGTTGTTCTGGGGTCAAATTCATTTGCACTTGAATATTTTAATATTATGTTGCAAATGATCATGTGACACCCAAGAGCCGTTGATGTTTGGATGCCATTTATATATGAATCAATTTACATATACTCAATTCAAAAGTTTGGGGTCAGTGAGATTATTTAATATTTTTTGGAAGAAGTCTTTTATGCTTACCAAGGCTGCATTTATTTAATCAAAGATACAGTAAAAACAGTAATATTGTGACATATGATTACAATTTAAAATATAATTTTTAAAATGTTTAATATATTTTAATATGCAATTTATTATTGTGATCGCATAGCTGAATTTTCAGCAGTCTTCAGTGTCACATGATACTTACAAAATCATGTTAATATGATGATTTTCTGCTCAAGAAAATGTTTTCATTATTAGCATAATTGAAAACAGTTGTGCTGCTTATATATATATATATTGATAAATTAAGAATTTAAAAGAACAGCACTTGCAGCATTTATTTTAAATAGTAACCTGCTTTAGGAGATAAGATAAATGGCTTACTGTCACTTTTAATATAGATAAATATACAAATATTTTAATAATCTAAATACTATTGAAATAACTTGCCTCCAAATACATGTATACACAAATCCGCCGCGAACTCTATGGGTGCCACCATCTTGCCTGCCGCCATTACTGCGTGCCTGCGAGGTGTGACACTTGCCGGTGCACTCTAATGACATTTCAATGAAAGCGGATCCTGCGCATTTAAAGAAAATGTCTGGTTAAAGGGAACATTGGGTAGACGATGTCAGGCAGTGGCCAAAACTTACTGATAAAGGTAATTTATTGACAACATAATGTAATAATGTAAAAATATGTAATGTAATTATGAAGTGTATTAATTGATGACAACAATAAAACCGAACACTGTCATTACCAGCTGTGTTGCTAATATGTTCACAAGCTTCAAATAACTATTAGGCCATCCTTAAAAATTTTCTTGTTTGCCATAACCCGACCCAATTAATCATTTTTTTTTCCCTTTTAGTCCGACCGACTTGCTGATTGTAATTGCGTTAAGATCCACTGATTTTTTTAAACTCTTCAAACAACTAATACAAATGCAATAAAATGTGAGACACACGCAATTGACGCTTTTCACACGCTCTCACGCACAGAAAAATTGCGAAGCAAAGAGGACACGAACAGACTAGACAGAGCAGGTTACTTATGATAGAAAAAAAACTCAGCTCTCAGATTCTGTTAATTTTATTACGAAATTCAAACAATAAATACTCGACCTGGAACACCTGGAACTCGGTGTAATCCATATGCCCGTAAACATGGACAGTCAGTGCAACAAAGTTTTGTGAATTTCACAAACGGTTTTATTCCAGGCCTGTAGTTTTGTGCTGTTGTTAAAACAGCCAACCACACAACACGCTCTTCCCAGCATCACTGGACAGCATACGTACTAAAAAAAACTAAATAAAAATAACTTTTCGTACAGCTAACATCTGCTACAGCCGCCTACGGGACCAACGCTACATCTGTTACTTCCTTAGCAGCAAGGCACGCAGTAATGGCGGCGCTGCTCTACTTCCGTGTTTCGCTGGATTTGTCTATAGAACATGTTTTGTTGTTGTTTTTTTTTTTTTTTTTTTTTTTCTTCTTTCTTGGTTTTTGGAAGCATTAATCACCATTGACTTTTGCTGTAAAGAAAATAAAAGCTCAGAAGTTCTCACTTTGAGTTTCACAGGTGGAAGAAGAGAATTAAGGGGTTGTGAGAACGGAGTAAAAAAAAAACAAAAAAAAAAACCTTCAAACCTTTTTTTACTCCGTTCTCACAACCCCTTAATTCTCTTCTTCTTCTTTATATATATATACTTTTTTTCCCTTCCTTTCATTGCAAAAACATTTGAACGAGCTGTGTTCAACCAAGTCTCGACATTTCTCACACACAACAACCTCCTTGACAGCAACCAATCTGGCTTCAGAAGTGGACATTCAACTGAGGCTGCCTTGCTCTCAGTTGTTGAAGCTCTAAGACTGGCAAGAGCAGAATCCAAATCATCAGTACTTATCCTGCTTGATCTGTCCGCTGCGGTTAACCACCAGATGCTCCTATCAACCCTACTGGCAAAAGGCATCTCAGGAACCACACTTCAATGGTTTGAGTCTTAACTATCAGATAGGTCCTTCAAAATATCTTGGAGAGGTGAGGTGTCCAAGTCACAACATCTAACTACTGGGGTGCCTCAGGGCTCAGTTCTTGGACCACTTCTCTTCTCTGTCTACATGGCATCATTAGGTTCTCTCATTCAGAAACATGGCTTTTCATACCACTGCTATACTGATGACACTCAACTCTACCTCTCATTCCATCCTGATGATCCGACGGTAGCTTTTCGCATCTCAGCTTGTCTAACAGACATTTCTTCCTGGATGATGGACCATCACCTTCAACTCAACCTTGCCAAGACAGAACTGCTTGTGATTCCAGCAAACCCATCGTTTCATCGCAATGTCACTATCAAGTTAGGCACATCAACCATAACTCCTTCAAAAACAGCTAGAAGCCTTGGAGTTATGATTGATGATCAGCTCCCTTTCTCAGACCACATTGCTAAAACTGTCCGATCCTGCAGATTTGCTTTATTCAACATCAAGAAGATCAAGCCCTTTCTTTCAGAACATGCTGCACAACCCCTTGTTCAAGCTCTTGTTCTGTCCAGGCTGGACTATTGCAATGCCCTCTTGGCAGGTCTTCCAGCCAATTCTATCAAACCTTTACAATTAGTTCAGAACACGGCAGCAAGATTAAAGAATACACGTCACACCTCTGTTTATCAATTTGCACTGGCTTCCAACAGCTGCTCGTATAAAATTCAAGGCATTGATGTTTGCCTACAAAACTACCACTGGCTCTGCACCCATTTACCTAAATTTGTTACTTCAGACTTATATGCCCTCTAGAAGCTTGCGTTCTGCAAGTGAACGTCGCTTGATTGTGCCATCACAAAGAAGCACAAAGTCACTTTTACGGACTTTTAAATTAAATGTTCCCTCCTTTTGGAATGACCTCCCCAACTCAATCCGAGCAGCTGAGTCCTTAGCCATCTTCAAGAATCGGCTTAAAACACATCACTTCCATCTTTATTTGACCCTCTAACTTTAACACTCACTATTATAATTATATTCTTAAAAAAATTAAATCTAACTACCTTTCTAATCTTTTTGTATTCTATTTTCTTTTCATTTATTATGCAATTGTATGTGTGTGTGTGTGTGTGTGTAAAGACCTCTAACACTAGCTTGCTCTATTCTTTTTTTTATTCTATCTGTTTTCTTTTTATTTATTATATTATTTAAAATCCCATGCTACGTGTACTGTGTTAACCTAACTGAGACTTGTTATAGCACTTATATATCATTGCTCTTTTTGTTGTTCTTGATTGCTTCCACTGTCCTCATCTGTAAGTCGCTTTGGATAAGAGTATATATATATATATATATATATATATATATATATATATATATATATATAGATACTTGTGAGTCATTCCTAATGGCTTAAAGAATCTCTTCATTATAGCTTTTAAAATAAAAACCACAAGAATTATGTTTCAATTCCAAGTGCTAACTTGGCTAAGAACAACCGTGGTGCTTTGCTAGCATGACACTAGTTTCCTGGTGTTTTAATAAGTAAACAAAACAGATGTTCTCATTGTGTTTGGTAAATCTGCATGAAATCCAAAATTGCCACTTTGTACGGCAGCATCGTGCAATGTATACAGCTCTTCATCGTCAGCCGCGCACTTTAGCTGTCAAGTCACATCAGAGCAGCGAAGAGCATCAGCCGTCAGCATGATATCTGCGGCTCTGTCACTCCCGGCCATTTCCCCCCTCTGTTTCCTGACCGTCTGTCTGCTTAATAAATAACCAGCCTCAGAAATCGCAGAGACGCTCTGCGTTAACAGAGACCATCTCCAAGCACCCCCCCATCCCCCCCATCCCAACACTTAGAGATAACCAAGCAAGATTTGGCACAGCTGGAGAGAGGAAGACTCTTTCGATCCTGTTGGCTGACTTTCTATCATTCCCTCTTGCCATGGCTGACTGCCCTGTCCAGCCTGTTTGTGTCATTTTCTCTACAACCCCCTTCCTTCAAGCCTTCATTTTTGCGAACGCTCTTTCTTTCTCGGCGAGATGCTGACTGCTCGTCTACCCTGTAGACAAGAACGATAACAATAACTACATTTGTTTCCACACTTGAAAATGTATTAATGAAAATGTTTGCATCAGGTCAATACAGCTTGAACAATATTTTCAACTCCAAACATGATAAATTTATAAAGAAATCATGTAGGGTCAATTATGATTTCATGCTATGTCAGACTTTGTGTTTTTAGCTCAATTTAGCATCTAAATTTAATTCCACTGTAAGGTATTTGAATGCAAATACAGGCTTTGACTTAGGCAAAAAAATATGCATGGATGTTGTTTTGATTTAAAAATCAGGAACAAAGCAACTATTAAACAAAGAAATCAATTCACTAAGCTATTTGCTGATGCCCTAATTAAATGATTCCACTAGAGTCTAGGACAGTCATTAGAATGACTCCTTTTGTGTGGAACCTGGAGTTGCTGGTGGTTGTCTTTTTTTTTCTCTCTCATCTTGAGTTGTAGAACTCCCACAGACTCCAACTGAGCTCAGAGATTCACATAACAAGGTAATGCCTTTAAAAACTGCTGATGCTGAACATAAAACAAGACATGGAGAAAGTGAAAATAAATCCACACAATGAGACCGTTGCACACACATGCACACAGGGCACGGCCAGAGAAAAGCGTTTTTAAACTTTGTTATTATTTGGCTGTCTCTCATTGAATTATAACCTTGAAATGTGTCCAGTTACAGAAACGAGAATGTTTTAATGACAAGCAGGACCTTTGACGTAATGAATGATTTAATCAATAGAAATGATTAAAGAAGGAATAATGGAGATCTGTTTCAGATTCGCAAAGGAGTTTTGTGAATGCAAACTCAGGCCAGCAAAAAAAAAAAAAATATGATTTAACAAAGGTCTGTCACCGCCCTCCTATTTCACATGCCATGCAAACAAACTTAAACTCAAGTAATTTGTCAAAACCATTTTGACAGATGCTATTCTCTGGGTACTAAGGAAAGATAAAAGACCTGACAATTGTAAAATAATACACTGACAGCATTTTTAAATAAATAAAATAAATAAATAAATAATGTAATAAAATATTACAGTCGAATATAATAAATTATAATTTATTATATGCAATATTTTCTCTTATAGTCAATATACTAATATATATATATATATATATATATATATATATATATATATATATATATATATCTACTTAAAACATTACGTTACTTCAATACATGATAAATAACAAAAATTAAGATGATTATTTAAAGAGTAATTATTTCAAAACTAGCACTTAATATAATTAATCAAAAACACAATAAATAATAGTCATTAACCAATATTATTATTATTATTATTAGTAGTAGTATTTAGATATGTATAAATATATTTATTGTTCATACATTTATGCCTGCTCACTATTGAAACAAATACTTCATATAAACTAAATGTGCAAGTCCAGCTTGTCAAATAATAAACCACAAGTTTAAAAAATATTGTGTCTTGTATCTTGTCATCCTGTGAGATTTTACACAATTCAGTAAAAAAAGAGCCATGTGGCGGTACCTGATTCCAGCTTAATGCACAAAAACCACTTCCACACAAGTGACAGACCACATTACCCCCATCACTTCCATTAGCTTTGATTTCTGGATGTCTGTCGAGAGCAGTTACACGTTTCCTCGAGTGAGTGCCTCTGCAAGAGCAAGTATGTAAAGGAGAGATAGAGACAGAGAAAAGATAGAGAAAAAAAGAGTCACTAAAAATGCAGGGAATCAGATAGGTCAGTGATTCTGAGTGCCATGTCAAGCCATTTACTTTGGGGAATTTAATAATGGCTGTTTGGCCTCTATGGCTATTTGTTCTGCTATTACGAGCCACTGAAATGCTTATGAATCCAGAAAATGTGAGGTAAGAGAGTACTCTACATTTCCTACTGCTTAACCAGAGACTTAAATATGCATGAAGCTCAGAGGGGAATTCATATGGATAGGCCACACACACACACACACACACACACACACACACACACACACACACACACACACACACACACACACACACACACACACACACACTACACCTACAAATATAAACACTGCACACACACACACACACACACACACATACAAACATACTGTAGGACTGGGTGGAATGACTGTATAGAGGTTGACATTTTGCTATACTGTTAACAAGCAACGTCACAGTTTGCTTCACAATTATAAAATAAAATTATGTGCAACACATTAGTGTACACATAGTTTTTTTTTATATATATATATATATATATATATAAAAATATATATACTAAATGTGCAAGTCCAGCTTGTCAATCCGAATTTAGAGTCAGAAATAACTGTTAAATTTAATCAGCTATACTGATTCAAGGCTTTTGGTGTTAACTACAATAACATAAATCAGATGTCAGACTTAATAAGTTGTTTGAATTATTAAGGTTCTTTTGGTTTGCATCCATCAAGTTCAATGCTTTTATATAAAGTATTTAATTAGCTGGATTATACTTCAACAATTTCATTATTATACATTATAAAATATGTAATTTTCTACTGTAAATACACTGTATACAAATTTAATGTTTGATTAATATGGATTGGTATCAACTTGGACAACTTTAAAGGTAATTTTTTTTATACTTTTTTTTTTTTTTTTTGCAAACTCGGATAAAATTCCATATTTTCTTGAATTTCAAAAAAATGTACCCTTATGACTGATTTTGTGGTCCAGGGTCCCATACATATTTTTCTCATTTAATTGTCATCAAAAATGACTATATCCTGAGGTTGAATCACTCATAAAACTTGCATAAATGTCTCCAATACACACATATAAATACAATCATTTAATTTCACATACAAGCATGCATGCACATTGAAATATACATGGAATCGTATGCGCTCATGCATAGATTCAAAATCATTTAGTCTTTCTGGTACTCAAACACACACATCAAGGCATTTAAAGCACACATTTTCTATTTCAGGGCACTGGAAGATGGCTACCATGCAGTAAGGAGGAGACAATAAAACATCTTCAACGCAAAGCTGAAAGCTCTATGAGTCTTTAAAGTTTTGGAAAAAGTGTCACACCTCTGGTCCAGGGGGACGGCGAGCACGAAACACTGAGAACGCGGCAGATGCAACACCTCCCAAGCTGAAGGGTTTCAACAAAAACAGCAGGTAGAGTGCTGTCGACTGGCAGCAAGTGAAAATTCCCTCCCTGTTTCCTCTGAGAGAGCTACACGCCGCAATTACCCCCTCGGAGAAACAGTGAGAGAGCTAGAAAGCCAGACACGCCAGGCGAACACCAGAGATTTGATATTTCTCTAATCTTTCTTGCTCTTCTAATGCTCTTTACAGTAATAGCTTGTTTAGTTCATCTATTGATAGATGAAACACTACAAACTCTGCATAGTCATCATAAATAACAGCACAGCAGCTTGCAGCGCGAGAGAACGAGAGAATTGGTTCTCCTCCTGGTCTCTGCAGGTCTGGGCTCTGCGTACGAGCACGCTGGATGCTCGCACTCGCCCTCAGGAGCCGGCTGGTTTTTATGTACGATTCTTAGAGCATTCGACATGGGAATTTTTGGAGCAAACCTGTTTCAGGCCGAGCCAACATTATCAGTTACAGGATTTTTTTCACCCTGATTTTCCACTCAATGGACTGTGCTTTCTACTCAATGAATCAAAACGGAGAAAACAGAAAGAGAGCAAGAGCAAGAGCAAGAAAGAGGAAATAGCTGCAGTTTATTAGATACACAGATCAATATCTTCAGGAAGGACTGTTTAGTTTAAAGCATCCTCTTACATAAGAACATCAATGCATTAGACAAAAAACATTAAAAAACAAAAATAGTAATAAAAAATGTATTTGAATAAAAACAATCAATTTTAATGTTACCACATGAAGCAATTGTATAATATATTGAATATTCACAGTATACCAAATACTTCTCAGGGCAACTGTACAAGCAAACCCAGAAGAAAAGCCCTGCATTATGGATTTTAACTACATGAGAATTAATTTTCTTTAAATAATTTAGCATGTGCTTCTGTTCGTCAGGGCTTTGGGGATATCGAACACGCTTAAATCAGGCCTTTGTTTCTGCTTTTTGTTTTAGTGAGAGGTGACACATTGATACAGTGGGTGACAATCCATCTCTCTCTCCGTCTCTCGCTCTCTTTGTATCCTCCAGAACAGAATTAAAAGCTCTAATTCACAGTGACACCAAAGGTAGATCGGGTCTAATCTGGTGCTTTAAAACCTAACAACCCTCAAAACTTTATAAATTTTGCATTAGGGGATGTTCAACCCTGTCCATTTCAATCTCACTCACTCTCTTTCTCTTTCCGAGCCGGATGGCACTGTTGTTGTTAAGTGCAGTTTCGGTGACAGCCGGCATACATCAGTCAGAAATGACTAGCGAGTTGGATCCAAGGGCCTGGATGGTGATCAGGTCACAGCATTGGGACTTGTTCTCCCGTCCCCTGAGATGACCTGGCCGCTGACTCCAACAGATAACAGCCAAGTTCAGTCACTTGAAGTAATCCTTTAGTGACTAAAATGACTGGAATGACAAAATAGGAGAACGTGATGTATACTTTCCGACATCAATAAAAGCGGGTGTTCTACTGAAGGGACAGAAGTGGAAAAAGGCTTGGAAAGTGCCGAGCTGTTGAAGGAGAGACAGAAGAACACCGGATGGAAAGGCAGAGAGCGTGAAAACTGCTCTTTTCATTGTGTTGGGAAGAGCGGAATCTTTCAGCCCCTTTAACAGGATTTGGTCACCTGATCTGTTAATTAATTTAACATTTCCTGAAGTATCCAGGGACCCATAATGGAGCTACTGTTTAAACCTTGTCTATACTACTGTACAAGCAATATCAATATCAAGTTTTGACATGCAATGGGATATGCTATGCTCAAAGTCAATATTCAAAGTCAAAGTCAATAAATCAATATTTTGCTAATTCTTTGTAATTATAAGGAATGCCTTTATTATTATTATTATTATTATTGTTATTATTATTATTATTGTACATATTTTTTTGCTTTATAAATAATTGAAAGAATAGACAAAAATATATAATAATAATAATAATAATAATAATAATAATCTTCCACAGGACCATTTCAAATTCAATAGAGAACAAAAAATTCACATTTAATCAATTTAATACATTGAATTAAAAAAAAAAATGTGTAAGACTCTTAAATGTAAAAACGTTTGTCATATTTTCATATACGATTATTTATGATTTAATATTAATTGAAAAAATAGACAATTTTCTATAATATATACCACATATATATTTAAGACATAATTAATGTTCATTAAAAATGTAATTGAATTAATAAATATTTGTGAGTCTCTAAATTCCCATTATACAAACCTTATGTATAATGTATGCTAAAACTACACAATTAGTTTGAAACCATATAAATGGTAGCAATTTATTTTACAGTCCTGTTCATATGTACATATGTACTTGTCATAGTAATTACAATAACTGGGTAATAACTAGGTACTAACCCTGAATCTACCCTTAACCTAATCCTAACCCATGTAGTTACCTCATATTATCTAACACTTTCTTAGTTAAGTACATTTTAAGTGCACAAACTGTAAAATAAAGTGCATCCATTTTAAAGTCATGTTGAAGTAAATGTGGGTTTCACAGAGGAAAGCTCTTCTAATTTTTGTAACATTTGCCAGATCAAAGTGTAACCAATAGTGTTAGTGATGTGTGGGTGTATTTATGTATCTTGGCAAATGAGCGCCATATGATGAACATGCACACTATGCAGTGACAGAGAGTAGGTGTCTGCCAATGTCTTGACTCACCATGAAACACATCACTTGCATTCCCATGCATTCAGAACAATTATGAAATGGTGAGTGATTTTAAGACAATGACACTATGTGCATGAAACATCTGCTCCAGGTGTGACACAATCGAATCACAACAAACAGGAAACAGACGGCTGCACTCATCTATATAGTGGAGGTTGGGGTCAGTTGTCACACAGTTCACGCGAGTGAATATTTCTCAGGGTGGGTTTAATTGTGAAGGTCAATATTTATATTTTCCTCAATACAACTCAGAGAAAGGGAAACAGATAATTTAATGCAATGTTGAAAGAGATATTACATTGTGTAGGCTTGCTTTTCTGTGTGACAACTAGCCCTGGCCTCTCTTAACCTTATGAAAGAGAACTTATTTTATTTCTCTCCTTGTTTTATTTACTTATTAATCATTGCCTGAAGAATCAAGTTAAACACACGCACTGGAAATAAAACCTCATACGGCGGTAGCATAAAATGTTGTTTATCCTGGGTAAGAATGAATTTTTATAATGTTTCGAATGACACTTATCACTTGCATTGCGAGAATCAAATGCAACAATTTAACTGAAAGCCTGAAATTACTTTCACCATAAAAGACTGAAACACACAGTCCTTAAATTGAATTATAGGTTCATTTCCAAAGGCTTCCCTGGAGTATCAGACAGTGGCGAAAATTACTAGCCATAATTTGAAAATATTTAGACGCTTTAAATGAATTGTTTTTTATGCATGACTTTACCGGCAGCGAAATAAAAATTGTACTTCCTTACACATTATGTTCATTTAAGGGAAAATATTGAGGTCAAAATCTCTGCAGACTGCAGTTTGCCGAGCAAAGATGAAACAGCGGTCCCCTGACGATAAAAGGTGGAAACTATGATAAATAAAATATTATGGAGATGGCTCTCTAATATTGCATTGTCACAATCAATTTCCTATTACCCTTCTCAGTTTTGATATGGAGTGTATTATTTGCTGCTGAAATTCACTTTATAAAGCCAGAGATTCCAGTTTACATATAAACTGCTCCTGTTCCTTCTAGGGGCCTCGAGAATGAAAAGCCCATGGCTATGAGGAATGAATTGCGCATTTGAGATGCAATTAGGTTAGCATGTATACGGCAAAGTGCAATCCTTCTCGCTGCCGCTCTTTCTGCCGTTGAAGCGCTTGTCACAGGAAGTGAACTACAGCAGGAACCAAATTGAATCAAATCAGCTAGCGGCCCCCCGATTAAACGAGCGAAAGCCAACAAAATGATTGTCATATTTTTCCAAAGCGGCACACGGATCTAAAAAGAGATCATTTTTAATAACAGCAAATCGTGGGGTGTGTATTAGTATGTTAAATAGCGAAACGTGTTGGCATTGAGATGAACTGTTTCCACTTACAAGAAGTGACACGCTGTAAACTCTTAGCGGGTTTCTCTCGCACTCTTCCCTTCCTGAATGACATCATTAGCGTGAGGAGAGAGACCCTGTTAGGACGGGACGCTGACAGGAAGTGTGCGCGCACCGATGTGACGGCAGTTAATTACTCTGTTGACACCTCTTTTTTGGAGCGAAAAATGAGGGAAATGGGGGTCACATTTTTCACAAACGGAGAAGAGCGGTGTTTAATGACGTGACACCTGGTTTAATGTAGTATGCAAGAAGGTGACAGAGAGAAAGACAGAGAGTGAGTCAGAGGTAAAGAGAGGCTCCGATGGATTCGGAAATGAAGTCGCGGGAAAAGGCTGGAAAAGAGGGTGCCGTGGAGAAATGAAAAAGAAAGAGATAAGAGGGTCCTCACAACACACACACACACACACACGAGTTCACTCGGTCCTTGTTTTGGGGAAGTACAAATTAAGTGACAAAGATAAGACGGGTCAGATCCATGGAGTGAAAAGGGATGAATCTATGTCTGATAATCGTAAGGTGACACTGAAGAATAGAACATCGAATTAACTGTAATTGGAATTATATAAATTCACAATATTTGTAGTTACAATATGAAAAAAGTATGATTAGTAGCTGGAAATATAACTTGCCCATTTTCTTTTTTTTATCATTTTCATATTTGAACTTTCACTTCTAGTCCTTAAAGTGCATTTTTAAACAAATATTAAATATAGCATCACACGCATTATGAGGACACAAAATCTGCATGCATCATAAATATAAAAGAATAATCAAAATGCATTTGAGATTAGGTATATCATGTCTTATTGCAGGATACAATTAACAAGATTATTAACAAGATAAGACGGATACTTTTAGCTACAGAGAATTTTTAATTCGGCTATATTTTTGTATTTCTTAAATTTGTTGAAATAAAGAATGCTTTTAAGAAAAGAGCTGTAATTTAAGATCAGACAGTGTTCAATCGACACTAAATCACTTAAATATATTAAAGTTTTTATATTACTGTGAAACAACTTGGAACATTTCCTGAAGCGTTTTCATTACCTATGTATGTTCAGACGAGTATTTTATTTTTTCTCCATCTGTCAGTACAAGCCGCCTTATCAGTGCCGTAAATCTAACATATATCCTTTACCCACAATTCCCCCTCGCCGTGGGTCATTTGACTTAAGGGCTGGAAAAGAAAACGAAATGTGAGTCATTGCGAAACAAAGAGCAGGGCGGTTCATATTTTGTGACAGGCCCTTTCCACATGAAGTGCTGGGGTTGTGCGGAGGAATTATGACAGACTGGTTTTCACAGCTCCACCGAAGCCCACAGAATCCTGCCAAGTGCTAAGAGCAGCCAGCAATGGTGACCTTTTAATACGACAGAAAGACCACGGCACACAGGGTCAGCTTTCCACGGACAAGGCAAGGAAAGGATAGAGGACGAATGGAGAAAGAAAGAAAGAAAGAAAGAAAGAAAAAGCGAGGCCTTTAACAGGTTCTTTTAATGTGCAGTCATCCATAAACTCATAAAAAAGGCCTTTATTTCATGCTAAAGGGAAAACTAATGGAAAATTAATTTTGAAATGTCATATTTCGCTAGGATTTGTGTTTCAAATGGTGGCTGGCCAGCGGCTCCATCAGTTGGTAGCGAATGTAGTCAGTTAACTTCCTCTTCAAGAGGAAACTAGATATATGTGAACTCATTTAGGGATTTAGGGAGCTGAAACTGTGTGTGTGTGTGTGTGTGTGAGAGAGAGAGTGTGTCTTCTGTATGTGTAAGAAACAACTAGAAGGGGGTTGTCACAATTCTTCTACTTGTGCCTGCTTGTTTAACCACTCGCTGTGACCAACCTCGTTCTTGCTCTTTCTGTCTGTCTCCCCCTGTATCCCATTAGAATGCTGTCATATGCTCATTTTACAAAGGACGCCAAAATCCACCCTGCAAAAGCCAAGTCGCTGGGCCAGTTTTCACATTATAGGCAACTCAATACTGCTAAAACATCAGTCTTAATCAAGCCGCCGACAAACTTAAGGAAAGAGTGCAGAGCCAACACTTTCACACATATATTAATTAACTATTAAAACTGGTAATTCCTATTGAATTACATTGTCAGTAGAACTTCACATTCCTTCACAAATTTGATTCGAGAGTAAAGAAATCACAATAGAATTAAATGTGTGACTTCAAGGTTAAAACACTTAAAAGGAAAGCACTTATATGAACTCTTCCACTAAGAACACAAATTATATGAGAAGCAAAATGACCCAAATCATAATTTTTGCTTCTAAAATTACTGAGCTTGAAGTTGTTTCTTAACTGTCTAGATTGCTCAATGTGAAATTCCATTTATTGTATTCTTGAGTAGCTTATACGTGAAAGATTATCATGACAAAGGTATATTAGAATATTTTGTATTACCAATGCAATGTCTTAAAACTGTAGATTAACTGTATGTTTGTTTATATGTGTGTGTTTATTGAAGTTGATTAATAATATTATTGTTATTAATGTAATTACGGTATTATTAATGTTTATTAATGTTGCTAATTTATTAGATATACTAATTCTTCACATGGCTGACCCAAAATACAGTTTCTGGCCCTTTAAGAAGTGTATAGAATTATTATTTAGTTGATATTGTTTAGTTTATAAGCCAATTTTCTTTATTAACAAATGAACAGACATTTTAGAAATATCCAAGTACAGTAAAACCTGAATCAAGTACACACTGAATACCTTAATTTATCAACAGTTTTTCTGTGGTCTGTGTTTCACTGTCAATTTATTGTATGTTTTCTATGATTTTCCAATTTGTATCATCTATTGTGCAGGCGTTGAGAATGTAAAATTAATGTGTGTTGTTGGACACGCAGTTTGACTGTTACGTCAGAAGAGAGCAGGTGGCTTCCTAGCGTCTATTTAGCATAAGCACCCGACTAGCGCGCACACACACACACACGTGATTCTCTGTCAGCATTGGCCCCTGAGGCAGGTGTGGCCCCACATGCAGGCGGCTTCAAAAAATGGCCCCAAAATCAAATGCTGCTACTCCACGTCCCCGTTCAACTCGACCAGATCGGCTGTCACTCCTGACATCGCTTGTCAGAAGTTCTCCTTCACTGCTCATGGACAACATGGAGGTCAAAAGAGCAAGTACAATGGGCCAAACCATCCTTCTTTTTTTTCTTCTCCTCTCAGCAGACACTGAACTCAGAAATGACAGGAGAGGCTGGGTTAAAACTAGCTGCCAGAAAAACAAACGCTGCAGAACAAGTGAAGGGAAGGAGGAAAGTAACTCACTTCCATTGTATCTCATTTATTTAGCGGGGGATGTCAGGAACACTGGGGTTGTGCTCTGACAGCCAGGGAAGCAAAAGGCCAAAAGTGTCCACACCAGGGTGGGAACGAATGCTTAACTTTGGCTTTGTGAGCAAAAGTCACATGTATCTTGAATATATTAAAACAGTCTTCCTTGACTGACTTTTACATTGGACATCAAGTCCAAGCGACTCAAGGCTGCACCGGAATTGTTTATTGTGTGAAATTTAATTTCAATGGTTTCATGCTCTCAGCAGCCAGTAATTCACCACACAAAACTCATTGTGATCGTCACAAACCATGTTTATGCTCACTGCAAGTGAGCCTATATTTAACGAAGTCCGGTTTCTTTTTATTTTGCATGGTTTTGTTCATGTTTTTTTTTCGAGGACGTGGCCACATCTGTCCATGATGTCAACTGTCTGATTTGACTAATTTGCTTCTACCAAGCATCAGATGTCAGATGACATACAATAGAGTTTGAATGAGTGTTTATGAACGAATTAATAAAACGCATTTGTCCGTGTTTCACTCCATCTTGAATCGCACTCACAGAGAGCACTTGAGAAACAGTATCTTTTCCACAAATGTACACTTTCATTGAACGTAAAGAATCACTGGAATGAATCAAACTCCCAATCTGTCTTCTTCTTCGCTGGTCATGACAGCTCAAGAGCAGCCCCTAGCTACGTGTATGAATTATCATAAAAGCGTTTCAAAACAAAGGAAGGGCCTTTAAAATACACCGGACACTGTAGTTGGCACAATTTTGTGCAAAACATTGATAATATAAAAAAATAAACATACAAGCATCCATTATTATTTTACAGACGGAAAGCCGTAAAAGATCAAAACACTGCACGCATGACAGTGTTTCACATTCACTGTAAAATATTACAGGATAAACTGATTTGCGTATGCAAAATGTCTGATAAAAACATATTAGGCATCTTGAGAGTTTATTATTTTGCAACTGTGTGTTGCCTTGGGTATTTAAGTAGAAAAAAGTAATTTCAAATGTGGATAAAGTTATATTTTGTTGAAAGATTATGAATTTTAAATTTGCATTGACGAATCATGGGCCATATTACGTTGATCATGTCAAATTGGATTTTAAATTGGAGTTATGCTGTCAGTGTGACGCTTTATAAATTTCACTTTACCCCGAGTTCTATCTATTTGCTCTATACAAAGATTTTTTTGGCTTTGCTTGTTTCTTTCTATCCAGTATGTCAAGATTGATAAGCTTGCAGTTTTTGCTCTTCTCTCTGCTTATGTGGGATAAAGTCACACCCCGAGCAGTTGACCCCAGATCTCGACGTGTTGACACCTCTGTTCTATTCATGAGGTTCAATTAGATTCAAGCACACCACAGGCCTGGCAAACAAGGGGCCAGTCGGAGGAGATGGTCCCCATATCAAACATGCTCCTCAGGCTGAAGAGTGGGTAAATGTCAGAGGGGAAAGTGTTCCCGGATAACCTGCACGCACATTCACCAGTCTAATTAACCCAGAGCCACAGAACGAGGGGGAGGTGGAAGGATATGACAAAAGAGCCGTGATGACTTACATCAGCGGTACATCTGCTACTCTACACATTTGCCTTCTAGGAACGCTGGTAATGTCAAACTCAAATAGCAGGAAAGATAGAGGGGTGTTCAAGAAAGACACCCAGCAGAATTCAAATATAACCGTGCAATCTTACATTTTCATTAAAACTGGCAAATAAATTGCTGATCAAATTCTATAATATAAGTTTAATTCTGAATTTTACAGTTTTTCACTGTAAAATTAGCTAAAAGAATATATTATAGAGTTACTATAATCATGGCTCAATATTTTATTATCTAAACTGTATGTGCAGTTTTCCGAACTAGTTTATGAGACATCGACTCTATTTTACATGTTTGAAAAATGTAGTAACTCATCCAAAACATTTACCGTAATTCATGCTGCAAAACTTGTCAGTTAATTGCCCAGTGCCACCAAAATGAAATGGAACTGGAGGTTTTTGTTGATTCTGACTGTTTTTTTTTTTTTTTTTGTTTAGCTGCATTCCTATTTCATATAGGTAAAAAAATGTACAGGGAAATGTCAACACTGTAGAAAAAAGAATATGCACATTATATAGTACAAATATGCAAACAGAAAGCATTCAGTGTCATAGATGGAACATGCATACATGTCTGACAGAGTTTGATAATTGGAAAATTTTGCATGTGATGAATTTGTGAAGAGGCAAATTCACTAAGAACCAACCTATCATTTTAGATCAGCAAGCCATGTGCATTTAGTTATTGTGCAAACTGTAGACAGTTGCTTACTCTTTTGTGCCAAAATGTGTAGTTTGCTTAAATGAATAACAATTACTGATCTCTCAACTTCCTGTTTTGAACCTGTTCTCATTCAAGTATTAAGCCAGAGTGATTGGTGGAAACAACCCTTGAAATGTATCCTGACTAGCAGCTTTTGAGATGTTGGTCTTTCGCTGGTAATAATAGAGAATAGCAGTCTGAGGACGTTTCCAAGATGGCCACCAAGTGAGCTACCTTGCCTTAAAATGAATTTTGCTCATTTAGATTGCCTGGTTTGAAAACACACTATTGTAGAAACGTGTTAGTAGCATCTCTGCTTTGTTTCATCCCTAATTTAAAGTTGATATTTCTTCCACTTTCTAGTCCCTGTAAGAGGCTGAATAAACCTGTCTAGAGCAAGTGCATCACTCACAGATTGATAAACATCCAGTAGTTTCTTAAGCGGCCACAGTATGCATTTCTCTGAGGCGCTGAGGGATTCGACAGGGCAGCACTGACACTCCGTCTTTCATTCTCTCTTTCCATCATAGCTGTGAACTCCACCTCTCGCTCGAGCGTCTAGTTTTTTATGATATTAGATTTATGATAGTTGTCAGGCCGATTCTGAGTGTAGCATTTTTTCTCTTTGTAATATATATAAGGTTATGTGACATCACCACTCTTGATATATTCGATTTTCTTTTGATCGTCTTGGGTGGAGGGTGTCAAGATTTTTGACACACTTTGTGCAGGGGGCAGAAGGCTCGGCACTCGCTCTCCTTTTGCTCTTGTCCATTGGAAAAAAAAGAGGAGGGGGCAAATTAAACTGTCAAAAATGGAATTGTTCTGTCATCAGCATACCTTCAGCCTCACTCCTGTTGCAGCATCAAGCATGTTTCTAATTCTGCATCTTCTGGACTTGATATTTCAGAGGGAGGCGAGCAATGGATGCGTGATGGATTGTACACGATGACGGAAGAGAATCAGATGTGAAAATCCGTGAATGACAGCCAGGATTAGTTCGAGGAGAAAAGGGCTTGTAGCAGGTCATGACCCTTCGCAATGATCTTTTTCAAGATTGAGAAATAAGCGTTCCTGTGGGAAGAATCAGGTTTGGTTAATCATTTAAAGATCGTTAACACATGAACAAAGGGTTAAAAAGATTTACCAGGCCTTTGTCCTAAAATATATGAAATATAGATCTGTTAATCAGAGAAAAATTGCATTCTCATTCACACTGTTTAGTGGTTCAACTTGTCAGGTCAGACAATTATTATTATTAGTAGTAGTAGTAGTAGTAGTAGTAGTATAAAAAAAAAAAAACTATATAAGGTGTTTGTTGTATTGACAAATATAAAATATTTTATAAAAAATATAAAATATACTATCTATCTATCTATCTATCTATCTATCTATCTATCTATCTATAATACTTACTAAGAAAAAAATCAAAAATTATATCTGTTCACAAGTGTGTGAGTGCATATATGTATATTGTTATCATTAAAATGCTAAAAAAAAAATCAAAATTTTAAAAATTATTAGTTTTTAATTACAAATTATTAAAATGCTTCATAATATTTTAATATTGCAATATTGGAACAATATTGGACATATGCAAATTTTGTTCAAATACATGATTCTGTTTTAAGGATGTTTAGATATTATCCATTAATACTGTAAGTCATGAGAATTTGGGGAAAAATGTGCTTAATTAATGTGTGGACAATCTTAATTGTCTTTTCATGAGCTTCGCCCAATCATTACTCTCATAAGACACATGATCCAACCTCAAACACCACAAAGTGCAGTCTAATAAAGACACATCCATCCATTGTTCCACAGCAGCTGACCTGGACAGGGAACGTGTCCTCTCAGGACCTCCCGTCCCTGCGCTAACAGACAGCATTAATAACACCAGATTTGTGGGGCACATAGGAATGTCATGAACAGCGAGGAAGCCAGGCATGTTGCTTTAAGTCTTGCCCGTGTCAGCAGTACAATTGCTTTACAAATCCCAATGTGAAGACCTCCATATTACGCTCTCCGTACGGCCCACCCCACCGGCTCACACCTTGATTACTCTTAAGGGAAGGTAATCTTCTACATACACAAATATCAGCAGTCGAACCGAAAGCCGAGACACACACTAACAGTTGATAGGAAATTATTGTAATTCCCTTCTGAATTTTGGGTGCAAAGACAGTTTCCCCTCCTTTCCTAAAGCTGCTCTCCAAATCCATGTTTAGTGGCTGCTGCAGATAAGCGCTAAGCGCAGGCTGACACTATAATTGACGCGTATCCCTCTTTAGTTGAAGGATATCGGAGAAAGGCATTATCCAGCTCTATTAGTGTTTTGTTTTAGTGGAAACTGTTATCCTGCCTCACCGCAGTAAAAACAGCACGCATCACCCTGGGAAAGAAAACTTTCAAATGTTTTTTGTTTTGTTTATTTAATGCTTGATTTGTTCGTTTCGCTCAATGATTAGCATTTTTTTTATTGCTCTAGATTAAGTGTTGTGCTTAAGTTTTGAAATTGTTTTATACATATATACAAATAGTTTCAGATCATTATAAATTGACCAGATGTCACTTAAACAAATAGTGGTTAATAGTTAATTATTTAAAAATATCTGTGTTGTTGTCGTGAACTAAAACTATATAAGAAAAAAAAATATATATATAACAACTTAGAACGAAAAGTAAAAATGAAATAAAATGAGTATGAGCTGAAGTAAAAAAATTAGTGAAAGTAAAACAATTTTTAAAAAGTAAATTGAAATGAAGGTGAAGTAAAACAAAATGTAATGAAAATCAAACTTAGAAACAAAAATTTAACAACGAAATAAAATAGATGAAAATCTTAAACTTATAATGAAAAATTTTAATTAAATGACTAAAACTAAAAATTATTCATTGAAAAAAGATAAGATGAAATAAAATATTAATATTAGATGAAAATGTACACTTGTTTTATTTCATTTATACTTTTCATTATCCATTTAAGGACTAAAATGACAAACAACATAAATCAATCTGAATAAAAAAACTAATCTGAAAAAAAAAACTAATAAAAATGACAAGAACATAACAAAATTACTAAAACTTTAGAAATGTATTAAGTTCATTACTAAAAGCTTTTAATTTATCTAGTTAATTTATTAATTATTATTTAAATTTAATAAAATAAAAATGAAAATTGGAAAAAAATAAAAATCTAATTTAATTCAAAATGTGTATTGAATGAATATAGTTAGAATATTTATTGTCCATCTGCAAAGCAATGCATTTGCAAAGCATTCTGGGATTACCTTACACAAAATGCTGCCTTAGAATTTGTCCAAAATCTTAGTAGACAGCATCATTTTGCTTGGCCTCCCACACTTACTGAAAACCCGAAAATATAAGGTGATTTTTAAGTAGTGATTTTAATCACGGAGAAGCTGAAAGATGTGTATATTTCTGTTGTAGTGTGACTACAAGTTTTCATATAATTCAAAATATTCCACTTACATAAATTTAATTTATTATGGTTGCTAAAAATCATCTTTTTGACAAAATATGTGAGAACCTTGTGCCTAACTTTTTGCAGTAGCCTTCAAGTGTCTTAAAATGCTGTGTAGGTGGGCAGTTTGCTAGGTTTTAGTATCGAGCTAATCAGTGTAATGATAGTCATGTAAAAAAAAAGTAGAGCGCAGACTCCGAATTAAAATGCTTCTTGACAGTGAGAAAAATGGTGTTTCTTTAAGGCCTCTGCATTGCATCATGGGTCAGGCCCACACTGCAGGCAATATCCTCCCTGAGAGTGGCTGCATTTCAGGCTTCCCTCTGGATGATTGTGCGGTCCTGTAAAATCTGCACAGGTCTCAAGCGGCAAGGGGGAAATAGAGAGAGAGGGAGAGAGCAGTACGATGGCAAACGGGCAAATGAAATCTCCAGCACGCATAGTTGAGCTCCCGCAAGACTGCGCTTGAGATTCATATAGACACTGTGCATATGAGAACTCTGAAACAGAGAAGAGCGCCGGGTCGCCCGAGTCAAGAGTGCTTGGAGCCATGGAGAGTGCTTTATTAAAGATGAATTGAAGACAAATAAAATGAATGTCAGCACACATGTTCAATTACAGGCTTTGCCACGGTGCATTGAAGTCAAGCGGGTGCTAATCACACTAATCGATATGTAAATGTAAAGTTCACCAAACGGCACGGCCTCCTGTGACCATACACCTATGCTTAAGCTACATTCAAGTCATTAAGCGCAGGTTTCTCTCACATGCCGGAATGCTAGTTATGACATTTATTTGAACTTACCAGAATAGAAAGACACGAGAAGAGGAGAATAAATAAAAGTGACATTTTCACCTGGCTTGCAATATACGGAAGTTTTAATGAATCAGGAGAGCTTGTTGGTTTTGTAGACAGGCAGAAGGACTTTGGGAGCTTGCATTAATATTATGGGATGTCGCCTCCTGACTGACGCATCTTCAAGAGTGAACAGGGGGAGTTTCTTTCAGAGATCAACCAATAGGCTGCTATTTATTATTCATTTTATATTTATATAAACATGATACTGATTGATTAATTGACTAATAGCTGATACATGGAATATATCATATGGTAATAATAATAATAATAATAATAATAATAATAATAATATTATGAAAACATTTAGTATAAAATAATAACTATAACAAACACAATTATTATTATTATTATTATTATTATTATATTTTTTTTCTGCTTTTTGGAACTATTTATAACTGAAACATATTTATCAAATTATTGTTTCCTTGTAAACACACAAAATTATGGCATTTATTGTTGTTTATAACTAGATATTGAATAATCAATTGTTGATCACTCTAATTTTCTTGCTCAACAAAATCTCACTGAAAACATTTTGTGTGTCTGTACACACACGTAAAATTTCTCTCTCTGGTTGGAAATGAAATTATTGCTCACTCTTGTATTCTTTCACACTTCACAAGAGGTGTTAATTATAGGACCTAAAAACTCTGCTTGTAATAACCTAGAACACTGTCTAAGACTTGATGGTTGCTCTGTCAATTCTTCATCATCAGTTAGGAACCTAGGTGTGCTATTTGATCGCAATCTTTCCTTAGAAAGCCACGTTTCTAGCATTTGAAAAACTGAATTTTTCCATTTCAAAAATATATCTAAATTACGGCCTATGCTCTCAATGTCAAATGCAAAAATTTTAATCCATGCATTTATGACCTCAAGGTTAGATTATTGTAATGCTTTATTGGGTGGTTGTTCTGCACGCTTAGTAAACAAACTACAGCTAGTCCAAAATGCAGCAGCAAGAGTTCTTACTAGAACCAGGAAGTATGACCATATTAGCCCGGTCCTGTCAACACTGCACTGGCTCCCTATCAAACATCGTATAGATTTTAAAATATTGCTTATTACTTATAAAGCCCTGAATGGTTTAGCACCTCAGTATTTGAATGAGCTCCTTTTACATTATAATCCTCTACGTCCGCTACGTTCTCAAAACTCAGGCAATTTGATAATACCTAGAATATCAAAATCAACTGCGGGCGGCAGATCCTTTTCCTATTTGGCACCTAAACTCTGGAATAACCTACCTAACATTGTTCGGGAGGCAGACACATGTGTAACCTGGCTTACACATAACATACTAATATGCTTTTAATATCCAAATCCGTTAAAGGTTTTTTAGGCTGCATTAATTAGGTAAACCGGAACCGGAAACACTTCCCATAACACCCTATGTACTTGCTACATCATTAGAAGAATGGCATCTACGCTAATATTTGTCTGTTTCTCTCTTATTCCGAGGTCACCGTAGCCACCAGATCCAGTCTGTATCCAGATCAGAGGGTCACTGCAGTCACCCGGATCCAGTACGTATCCAGACCAGATGCTGGATCAGCACCTAGAAAGGACCTCTACATCCCTGAAAGACAGCCGAGACCAGGACAACTAGAGCCCCAGATACAGATCCCCTGTAAAGACCTTGTCTCAGAGGACCACCAGGACAAGACCACAGGAAACAGATGATTCTTCTGCACAATCTGACTTTGCTGCAGCCTGGAATTGAACTACTGGTTTCGTCTGGTCAGAGGAGAACTGGCCCCCCAACTGAGCCTGGTTTCTCCCAAGGTTTTTTTCTCCATTCTGTCACCGATGGAGTTTCGGTTCCTTGCCGCTGTCGCCTCTGGCTTGCTTAGTTGGGGTCACTTCATCTACAACGATATCGTTGACTTGATTGCAAATAAATGCACACTATTTTACTGAACAGAGATGACATAACTGAATTCAATGATGAACTGCCTTTAACTATCATTATGCATTATTGACACACTGTTTTCCTAATGAATGTTGTTCAGTTGCTTTGGCGCAATGTATTTTGTTTAAAGCGCTATATAAATAAAGGTGACTTGACTTGACTTGACAATTCTCCTTCAGAAGGATGCAATGTATCTATTCTAAAGTATGTTGTTCACAAGCATGACTTATTCTGGCGAATTGAGTGCCATGCTCTGTAGATCTGTTGTGCTCTGGGACATGTAAACCCCATTTTTTTAAAAACTCTAAATTCACAATCCAGCCTGCTGACCTGCACGTTCCCTCAGCGTCCCCTTAACATGACAATAGTCCTACTGTGAGCTTTGGTAAATCATGCAAACAAGTGCGGAGAAGGACACAGGCCTCCCCTCTGCCTTCCATTGCGTTCCAAAAATTGATTTACAAACCGCAAAGGTCCCTAAAATGAACCTGCGGTATACGTTAGAGAAAACATGAGGAAGCTACCTTATAAATGAGGAGTCACATTGAGCGCCTAATTCTTCATGACCAATCTAACATGCATTCAACCGTCTAATTCAAAGAAATGATCCAAATTAATCAGAATTTAAACGGAAAAAAAAAGATAACGGTCTTATCAAGTACTGTACGATGTTGTATCCGAATGCAGATACGAAAAATGTTGTGATTGTTACAGACACAAATACAAATACTGGCTGTTACTTGAAAATTTAAATATGTAATGTCATAATTATGAAGTTTTGACAATTTACATATGTTATTGTTGCATAAGGCTATTAATTAATAAGCGTTAATAAAAAATAATAATGTCTTTTCATTTACAGTAGCATGAACCACGAGTAGTCGAGTAACTCGAGTATTTAAAAAAAAAAAAAATCGACTAGTAGAAACCAGTAGTCGTATATATATATATATATATATATATATATATATATATATATATATATATATATGTGTGTGTGTGTGCGTGTTTTTTTTTTTCTTTTCAAAACTGCAAAACCACAATAAAATGTGGGTAACTGAACTCGCTAAGTAAACATTTCTTTTATTTTTTAATAACGATTTCAGTCCTCCAAATGTATTTGTACAAATGATTGTACTGTAAGTGCATTACTGTACACTGTATATTATTTTACAAGCATGTCTTGAATGCTGTCAATAGAGCTTGATACGCTGTAAACCTGCAAATTTTCATTAAGTAGTCCTTTGAATCCAAGGCCAAATAGCACAAAAAGAGCAGAAAGTTAGAAAGAAAGAAACTCGGCATGGCAACAAAGCCAAGCCAAGCTCTGTGACACTGACAAAGGCTCACATCATTGATATGCTTGAACATATTTTACATTGGTAAAACACATTTGATACGCGCCGCTTCTATTTTAGTCACTTTTTAAGACGCCTTTTGTAAATTTCTTCCTTACAAGCCCGCCAGAGCGCCTCTCTCCACCAACAAAAGCAGTTAAAATCAGTGATTGCTTTCAGAAACTTTAATTATGACTGGAAAATGGCATTCTTCCATATAATAGATTCCGATTGTTTCAGCATTATCTACCGTGCAAATAAAATCTACTGTATTCCACAATATTCCCAGGATTAATCACTCTCCAAATTCTAATATGCTCTTGAAATGGTGAATAAAAAGCTGGCGCTGTTGTTGATGTGATGGAAGCTATGCGTTTTCTCTTTCTTTTGCTCCCGTCTCTCTCTCGCACACGTGCACACTTTGAGCTATTATTATGCATATCCAGGTAGAAAGTTAATTAACCCAAAGCTTAAGCTAATTATGATAGCAGAATGCTATCAACCAAACACTTTCAGTCAGACAGCTGTCCAGAATTTCATTTGCTAATCATTTGTCTTTTGGCAGAGCATATGGTAGGTTTTCATGCTATCAGAGGCACAACAAGCAGCTGAGAATCATTAACTAAAAACAATGTGCATAAAATCAGGGGTAGCTGTAGCCAGACAAAAGCAGAATCCTTAGCCTATAAAAAAAAAATAATCATTGTTTGTCAGCCCTTGCCACTTAGAAATTTAAGCTGATAGCACAGTGTATGTGTGACTGGAATCCTGATATGCCAATGAATTCTTTATATTTATATGCAAATGAAGGGGCATGTTTATTGTTTATGCGTGCTATGTTAATAAGACACGGGCCTATGCTGCAATATTTAAGCCAGCTTGTATCAAAAAACATTTTTTTTTTCTATTAATCAATGAAAGGTTTTTTTTACAGAACATTTTCATATTTGATGGTTGTAAGGTCATGTTTGTTTTAAAAGAAACACTTGAAAGTCTAATTAGTTTTTCACATGTGTTACAGGAGATGACACAGATGGACCGAATTAATTTGGTTCCCTTCATTTCCCGGAGACGGGAAAGCACAAACAGGCACATGCGGGGAACAACACGACATCGCGCCTGTCCTCATGCAACCGCGTGCTTGTGTTTTCTGTCCTGAGGATAAATGATGCAAGGTCATTTTTGCCTTTAATCTTGTCAGCTTATATGTGATGACATCTTACATATCGCTACTATGGCATATGCACTGTTGAAAGAGGAAGATAAGGTCTGAATACAGTTCTTTTAAAGTGTGTATTTCCATAAAGTTATGAAATTAGTAAAACTGTAGATTTTAACCTCTTCGGTCAAACTAACCACGTTACCTTAAGATTCAAAGGGATAGTTTACCCAGAAAGGAATGTTTTATCATCATTTAATCACCCAATAATCATTTAATCATGTTGTTTCAAACCTGCATGGGTTTCTGCTGAACACAATAGAAGATATTTTGAAGAATGCTGGTTACCGAATAGTTGCTGGCACCCATTGACTTCCATTGTTTGTTTCTTTGTTTTTTCATACTATTGGTTACCTACATTCTTCAAAATATCTCTGTTTGTGCTCTGTATCTTTCTTTTGTGTCTTTTTGTGTTCAACAGAGGGAAAGAAACTCAAAAAAGGTTTTGAACAACATTTGGGTAAGTAAACAATGACACAATTTAAATTTTTGGGGCTACTATCTCTTTAAAGGTCACAAGTGTGTGTGTGTGTGTGTATTAGCTATTTGAATTTAAACCTGGCTTGTACAATCAGATTTAGGTTACATATTATAAATGCTCTTATCCCTGGACCCACTTCGTGTGATTATTAAAAGTAGCAAAACTGCAAATGTGACAATTTCAATCAAAACTGTTGTTATAATCTTATATGTTAACTGTATTTAAGGGATAGTTCACCCCCCAAAAAAATAAAGTTATTTTATCGCTCTCTCACATTGTTGCGAACACTCTATATCTTCTGTGAAGCATAAAAGAAGATATTTAGAACAATATTTCAATGTTTTTGGTCCATATAATGAAAGTCAATGGGCTTCAGTGTTGTTTGTCCCCCAATGCTCTCCAAAATGTCGTCTTTTGTGTCGTGAAGAAAGAAAGTTATACGTTTGGAATGACATGAGGTTAAGTACCGTAAATTATGACAAAATTTTCATTTTTAGGGTGGACTGTCCTTTTAAGGTCCATGTCACATAATCTAAGGATACCACTATCAATATATATACATATATACATACATTGGGGAAGTCGTGGCCTAATGGTTAGAGAGTCGGACTCCCAATCGAAAGGTTGTGAGTTCGAGTCCCGGGCCGGCAGGAATTGTGGGTGGGGGGAGTGCATCTCTCTCCTCCTTCAATACCACGACTTAGGTGCCCTTGAGCAAGGCATCGAACCCCCAACTGCTCCCCGGGTGCCGCAGCATAAATGGCTGCCCACTGCTCCGGGTGTGTGCTCACAGTGTGTGTGTGTGTTCACTGCTCTGTGTGTGTGCATTTCGGATGGGTTAAATGCAGAGCACAAATTCTGAGTATGGGTCACCATACTTGGCTGAATGTCACTTCACTTTCACATAGGAGTTATTTTTTTTCAGGTTTTTTTTGTTTGTTTTAAAGTTCCATGTAACTGGAAACTATCTTTAGTTTTAGTGCAGTGCCGTAGGACAGGCGAGTAGGTGGTCGTACGAGTAAGTAGCCAAGTAAGTAGGCAAGGTAAGCAGAAGGAAGCCAGAATTGCCACAAGGCCACACGATAAACATGAATACAAGATGTTTATGTGTTCATGCATGCTATAAAATGCATACATACATAATTTAACCCCTGTGTGCTTCACCATCCCCTCAAAATCCCATCTAAATGAGAAAATGTGCTGAAAATAAGAGCCATTAGCTGGGAGTAAGTCTGAGTGATTGATATCAGGATCTCTTCTCAACACTCCTATAGCATGTGACACGGAGCTCTAAAAACATCTCCGCCTCGGACCTCAACGGCGAAATTGCCTCTGCTGGTGCCTTCACTCGCCAGCATTGGATGACAGATAAATTGATCGAAATATTGGAAAATAATATCCTGCCCAAACTCGTTGAACCTTGATTTCCAGTCTTTTGAATTTTTCATATGGGAACAAAATGAAAAACGGTTTTGATGTGTTTTTCCTTCCTCCCTTTCCTACACAATTATGTAGTGCTCATTTGCAATAAAGTCGGCCCATACATCAACACTGTGTGCGCTGTAAACAGAATGTAGAGCTTTTTTCTCTCTCACTCTCTCTTTTTTTTCAGTGGTCCCAAATCATTGTAAGCACAGGAAGTCAAGTAGGGAGTCTATTGGCCTGAAAATAATGTTGCCGAGCTTCAATAAATCTATAAATCTGACACTGCCCTTCAGGGCCTCATTAGATGCAGAAATCTTTATTACAGTATATCAGTTAAAAGAAATCATCTTTTTTCAACCTTGTCAGGGCGACTGAATAAGAACCACATGTCAGATGAAGAAGGTCCTCATTAAGCTGATGAAAACTCGGACACTTCCAAGTTTTCAGGCTGATTGTGAAATTTGGTCCTGATTTAAATAGATACATTTAATTGGATGATGCTATTACTTTTTTCTCAATATTTGAAGTGAATCTGATGGTAAAATAGCAAGAAATTGTCTGACTTCCTGTCATGTGCTCTTTAATTTGAGCTTGACTGATTAAATCTGAAATTGTGTACCGCTCGCATGCTTTTCCCGATGAAGCTGAATATTTTATTGGTTGAGCTAGTTATAAGGCAGCATATTAAACACAACAGCTGTTCTAAAGTGCAAAATAGTTGTCTAGAACCTACATAGGCAGCATCTGAAGATAAATGAAACCTCATAAGTGACCAATTAGAATTGAAACTCAAATCAAAAATTGATTTCAGCAGTGTTTGACTGACCAGATCTGAATGGATTATTTACAATTTGTAGTCCATTACAGATTAGTGTAATCTAGGTTGCAATTTTTAGGTAATGTATTCTGACTTTTTAGATTACTTTTGTAAGGTAGGTAGGTAGGTAGGTATCAACAAGGGTTTCCCAAACTGGGCTACAGGGAACTTGGGTTTGTGATTTGAACACTAAAAAGAGAAATCATTTGTGTAAATTACACTGAACTGTAATCATGCATTGTTAGGTGACTGGAATATTAACAAAAGTCAATATCTCATGTTAAATGAGTTTGGCTGACAAAAACATTTGGGAATCCCTGCATTTATTGAATAAACATTAATAAACATGAAAAATCAATGATATCACTTGCTCAAAGTCTTTCAGTTTTGAATATATATATATATATATATATATATATATATATATATATATATATATAGTCCAGATTTCAAGAATCAAGAGTAACACTCTTGAAATTAAGACAAAGAAGATTTAGGGAGAATAAATAAATTATAAATTAATATGTAATCATGTAAATTTGAATTTATATTATACTTATGTTTATAAATGATAGGTTTATCAACATTTTCTTACTTGTTATTCCCTGTTGCATTGCATTCTGGGATTCCTTCTGCAATGAAGGGCACACATAATGTTTCCTTCAAAAACAAAAATTAAAAATACTTTGAAATAGATTTAAGAAAGCCCGTAGCACCTTTAAAATGCTGCCTATGTAGTCAGCTCACTAGGTTTTGTAACGTCTCTCCATCTGCGAAGTGAAGTTTCAGTGACGAATGTTTTTGGCAGGAAAGACCTCTGTCACAGGAAAATGAGGTGATCTATCATTTTAAGATATGGTCTTCATATACTGTTTACTCGGAGATATCACTTGCCTCCAGCCAATTTTGACCGGGGACATTTTGTGATATAGCTGTGATTTGTATGGTATCACAGCAACAATAAAAGCAACCCCTGAACTGAAAACAACAACACACACACTAATACACCCTTTAGTTCCTGGTCTCCCGCCGTGTTCGTACAATTTCCAGAAGTCCTGCTTATATGCCGAAACATCCTGGCTGCATTTTATTTTTTTTTCTGTTGCTTCAAACTGATTTCCCTCATAAGTATCCTTCCTATTCAGTGGGCAATATAAATGGTCTGTGCTGGAAGCCACCCAGCAGTCTTGTTAAAAGCAGAGATGCTAGTGACAATGTAAAGTGCAGGGTTTCTCTTTTTGCTTTTCTGCTACACCGGCCAGATATGTGTAATGACTGTGATAGTGTTGAACCATGCACATTTCCCCCCATCTATCACACAAACACACACACACACTCGCGGGCCTGTATATCCTCAGCCCCAACATCATCTTCTCTCAGCAGTTTTATCTGTCCCTGGATGCTGGGAATAGCGAGAGGGCTCTAATATAGGTGTGCTGGTGATACTACAAACTTACTGTAGTCGCTGTACAGCTTTATGATTGGTGTGGCATCGGACTAGACAGATGCATCTGCTGTAAATCTAATTCAGCCTCCTGCTTTGTTCTTTTTTGTGATTAGGAGTTCTTCTGGATGCTCGGCTGACCTAAGCTGGACTTGATCTGTGCATGCAGAAAACCACAGAAAAATCAATTCTAAAAGTCATTCAAAAGGTTCTACACATCTCCCGTTATGTGGATTTATATGTGTTTTGTTCAAATCGAAAATGTTTCAATCTAAAAAAAAAGAAAAAATAAAATCTCAAGAACATGGTCAGATCTTAAAGTGTACCAAAAATAAATAATACATATTATTATTATTATTTATTTACTTTCACTTTTTCATGTTATTTTATGGCAGTTAACATTTACCCCTTGCATTTCTTTATATTTAATGTAATGAAAATTAATTAATTATGTATATATGTATTTGTGTGTGAAAAATAACGAGTTTTACTGGTAAGTCTTTACTGCTAATTTATTTTCTACTTATTTTAACTTAAATTTGAGAGATTATAATAGCTTTAAACAAATCTAAAATAAAACTTATTTGGGGGGGGGGGGTGTTTAATTGTGATGAAATTAATTGCAAAAATATCTCAATACCTCATCTCAATATAGGCTTTATTGCTTTCATCTAAAATTATCCCTCAGATCTCACAAAAACACTGACAGGGAGATGCATACTTGTGTAAATAATCATTCAATTTCAAGATTAATTAAAATTAAAAAAAATAAAAATTAAAATCTGATTGATCTAAACAGAGGTCCACTCCATGGTGGAATATACTGTGAATTATCATGTAGTGTTAGACGCGTGTTTGCTTTCGTAAGTTACATACAGATAACTGGTGCCATGTGGCATTTCATATGTCTGCCAGAACCACATACCATCTGTGGAAGTGTTTCCAGAATCAACTGTTTCTTCCATATTTCAGCTCTAGCGCTTCTCGGCTCCGGGGTCGGAGCAGGCCTTTCCATTACCGCCTTCCTGATGTCTGTCAACATAAGCTTTTCCAGAGTTAATGATCCAAACTAATGTAACAAACTCAAGAAGGGTGTTGTATGGCATTTTAATCAGTATTATTTCAGTTTAATTATAAAAGGGCAGCACGATGTTTGTTAAGCAATCCATACCCCAAGTCAATGTAGCAAAAAACAGACATTAAGTATGCATTACGCTGTGGTTAATAAAAATTACATGGCTGATGTATCATGCTTACTTGGCATATTTCCTATAATATTTGATGCCGGTGGAGCAATGTCCCAAGGAACAGTGCATATATTACAAAATAGTCCTTAAAATGAAATGTTCATATCTGGATGTTTGCAGATCCTTTGCGATTTTGAGTGTCATTAGCAGATTTTGTGCTATTTTGTGCTAGATTTTGTCAGTTTATAGACTTGGTGGAAATGTTTTCTCCAGATTCATTTCAGTAGGGAGCCCTGGGTCGGGCCTCGGTAGCTCGTTAACTCGCTGCACTGTGACAGTTTCAAAAAGATTAATTAAAACACCTTTAGCCACATAATGTCACATGGAGTCTATTTTAACAACTGACCTTTTTGCACCCAAAACAGAGCGCTTTACCATACCTCGGATGCCTCCAGATGATCCTTCTTTGCAGTCCTCAAATCTCCTTTGCATTCTCTTATAGATATAAATACAGCGTGGACATGCATTGCTCCAGGTATGACATCACCATTAGTCATTGAATATGTATTTGTTCTGTTTGTAGCTTAACAGCTTCTGTTATGTGAAAGAACTGAGAATGTTAAGACGAACTTCTCTTTTTGTGTTCCAAGGAATAGTGCCACACGGTTCTGGAAGGACATGATGGTGAGCAAATAATGACAAAATGATTGGGTGGTATTCCTTTAAGCAAATTGCAATTGTGAGCACACTACCAGAGTCTCATAAAAAGTGCAGTTGGAGTGAATTTTTACAATTTAGCTCTGAGCTGAAGAAAATTGCATTAAACGGTGGTGGTTGCTTTATAAGCTGTGGTAGCATGGAGTAACCTACGTGTGCAATGATTGGATCATTGGGGACCTATTGTGTAATTTCTTCCTCATTTTGGCCCATGCTAATATGGCATATGCGATTAGGTCTGTCTTTGGGAGCTAGCAAAGGCCTCCAAATCAAATTTGGGTTCTTGACCAGAATACCTAAGCATATTAAACTTAGAAATGATCTAGTGATGCAAATCATTAAACACATTTGCATTTGCTTACTGAAGCCTATCACAGAAATTAAACTCCTGAACAGAGAGCGAAAGAGTGTGGGGGAGAGAGAAAAACATCAGGTGAGAATAAGATAGATCAGAAAGAGGAATGTCTTTGTTTTTTTCAACATTTCTGTTCATTTTAAAGAAAACGTTGAGCCTAAATCATTGCAGTGATGAACAAATTAAGGTAGGAATTTATTTGTAAGACTTTTACAGGAAGTACTTTTTGTTCTTTTACTGATTCTGAGTTAATAATTCATGGGAAACAGCTACACTCTGTTTGTCGAGTGATCTTGCAACCCTTTTGACAAACATCAAGACTTCAAGACTCTGTTCCAAAACCTGGTGAGATGCTTTATATCTACACCCTACAAAGGTAACTGCCTTCTAACGCAGCATATAAAGTGGAATGGAACTGCATAAGTGTCTGATTTGAAATCATTCTACATAGGCATCAACGTTCATGCATACCAATGCACATTTTGATATTGAATGAGTAAAATGCAATGCATTTTTTTTTTTTTTTACATTTTTGTTTCAAAGCTTGTGTAATTTTAAAATATCACTTGAATATTGCACACTTATCAGCCAATCATGTTTTAAGTTTATGTTTTTCATCTATTGCTTATATTTCATTTCAGCTTTATTTAAAATAATAAAACATGTTTTTATTTATATAATTTTAGTTTAAAAATAACAACACTGTAAGTCAAAGTTTTATCACCATTTTATCAAAAAGTCCACCAACACCAGTAGGTATTTGGTGAAATATAAATGATAAAGACACATCAAAAAAAACTAATCACATAACAGTTGACTAATAATCATCCAGTGGCCTCTTAAAGTTTTATCAATTATGTAGTGATTTAAATTAGCCACAAATTGTAATTCGGCCACAACCGTTATGGGCAGGAAGTTCCATCAGTGCCCCATATTGAGCGAATCTGGCTAATAAACTGTTACGATTCACCGCACTTGAGTATCTGCCCTCCAGCCATTGTCCGCAAGGCTTACGGGAGGCTGACACTGAAGAGAAGGGTGATCTGGAATGATTGGCTTTTCAGCATCTCAACGCATTGTCAATTACAGCAATAGATTCCCGACATCACAAAATCTGACAGCGCTATGCACACTTGTCAGATCTGCGTAATCCAGCTACTGGGTGGCTGCAGGGTGGCTGGGGTATCTGAGAATTAAGGGTCGTCTTAACTTGACTCTCCCTTCCAAATATAAATAAATATACCTGCCTGAGCAATTTGGAATTACAATAAGGATCCTCAAGGTCTTTTATGGAGACTGAGCTCGCATACAAACTAATGATCACTTGAAGATTTGTGTGCAAGTGTGGGCACATTGATTTCTCTGACAGTTTCTCATCTCGTGTGTTTTTCTCCTCTGCACAGGCCTCTTTCTCTGTCTCCCTAGACTAATGTAGTATTCACTGAGTCTATATGCCATGCCATGTCACGGCTAGACTGCTAGTTTTAGGAAATTAAGCTTTGGATGTCAAATAGTTCAACCACCATTTAACATTTATTCAACAGGTTTTGGATTTGGTGCTTTGCTTATGCTTATGTACTGAATTTATTTTAAAATCATTGCCCCTTTAGGAAATGTCTTAAAAACTGTCATAATTAATTTGTGACTGTTTTACACTCACTCTGATTTGGGCGTGTTTTTTTTTTTTTTTTTTTTTTTAACCAGATTGAACAGATACAAATTATTCCTTTGTCAATGGTCTCCTCTGTGTCACTACATATCACCGTGCTGCGTATGCTTTTCTGTGTCCTCCGCGCCACAAGGATGTTGTCTTTCTAGGTGTATTTAACTTTGATTTGAAATAAAACGGCGCATCCTTGTGACACAGAAGAGACTGTTGACAAAGGAATTATTTAATAAAGTCGTTATTTTTGTTTTTTTGTTTCAGAAAGCATTCTAACATGCTGATCTGCTGCTCAAGAAATCTTTTTTTATCATTTTGTGAACATCTGTACTGCTTATTTTTTATTTATTTTACATGTATGTATTTTTTTTAAACTAAAACATTTATTTTCAGATTTTTTTGCTCGAAAGAAAACCCTTTATTTTAAATCATTTGTAACATAATAAATGAAAAAAAATTATAATATATATATATATATATATATATATATATATATATATATATATATCTTATTGTGCCACTATCTTAAAACTAACATTGATTTGACATTGATTTCACATCAAAAAGCAATGGTTATGGCGTGAAATGCTGAAAAAAATCAGCAAAAAAGACCTCAGGTATAAAGATTGAGTAAGTGGTGTTCTTGGGCATGAACCAAATACACTGGAGATATATAGACTAAATATAATGAAATTTAAAGTGTTGTCAAAAGTGTACTTATTTTAAAGCATCTTAAAATGCTTTAAAACAAGTAACATATTTACTTACAGAGTGTGTAGTATTTCTAGCACCAAACTGAATTTAAATCTATGTTAGCCTCTTGACTAGGCTGGACAATTACAACATTGTCTTAATCAATGGTGTGAGCTGGGAGGTGAATTGTTTCTGCAAGTGGTGCAGAAATTACATGCTTAACCTTTACTTGAATATTTTATTAACTAACTGTGGTTTCACCCTTTAAAAGAGAGAGAGAAAAAAAACTATGAAATGCCAGTATATTTTAAATTATTGGGGGGAAAGATTGTAAACCCTTTCAGAGTGGTATGAGAATGGGTTAATGTTGCTGCTGCATTTAATTGTTTTAGATTCTCCATCAATTCTGAGAGGCTGCACAGGGGAGTTGGTCCTGTAAAAAAAAAAAAGAAATGTCGGTCTGAAGCGTTTTAAATTATCCAAAAATGAATGGAGGTATTCAATCTACTCTCAGATGTTAAAATTAGGTTTGCGACACTCACTGCGTGTGCCATCAAATTTCTCATTTTGAGCTCAAGTCTGTGCTCCTCAGAGCTCGTATTTGCGCAGATGGAACTTTGCCGAGCCGCGGTTCTTCTGGGATCTGAGAATTTTCACAGTTTGATGAGAAATGTTCCACTCCATCACATCTATAGATTATTTTCTGCCTGTAAATTTCTGACTTTTATTAATCAAATCATTGCCGCACCCCTCCCGACCCCCCGCCAGCCGAGCAGTGGAGGTGTGCTGGAGTGTCCTGCCTTGAATTGGGTGTTGTGCTCACAGCATCTTCACCCAAGGGAGAGAGTCAGAGAGGTGAGAGCTTGAAAGAGCTGACCAGTGTTTCTGCCACAATCTTTCTCTCTGACGATATCCAATGGGATCTCGTATGTAAAATATGGTTCCGTGATTGTATGTTACAGTAGCAATGACTTGACAGCATCTGAAACATAAACCCTTTTGCGTAGGTCATTTGATGTTTACAGAATATTGAGTTCATGAATATTTTGCATGTATTTAATGAAATATATGCACATTAAAGTCATTACATTTCAGATGTTTTCAATGCTGGGTTGATTACTTACAAAACTGGTCTGTTAGTGATTCCAAATAGCATTACACAATTTAACAATTTTACAATTTAATCAGATTACTTTTAGATTACTTTTACTCTAACTTGTTTATATTGATTTAAATAATATAATCTTGTACCATATGTGACCCTGGATCACAAAAACAGTCATAAGTAGCACAGGCATATTTGAAGTAGTAGCCAACAACACATTGTATGGGTCAAAATTATCGATTTTTCTTTTATGCCAAAAATCATTAGGATATTAAGTAAAGATCGTGATATATGACGATATTTTGTAAATTTCCAACTGTAAATATATCAAAAAGTAATTTTTAGTTAGTAATATGCCTTGCTAAGAATTCATTTAGACAACTTTAAAAGCGATTTTCTCAGTATTTAGATTTTTTTTGCACACTCAGATTCCAGATTTTCAAATAGTTGTATCTCAGCCAAATATTTTCCTATCCTATTAATGGGATTATATACATATATTCAAGAAGGAAAATTTTATAGATGAAAAGGAATATTTTGGGAGTAATAATTATGAATAATTTATTGCTATTTTGTGTATAGTATGTAATCAGTAAACAGTAACTGTAGTATGGTTCAGAGTAGTTTTATATGTACTATAGGCCTGATCTTATTACAAGTAATCCAGATTACATGTAATCAGTTACTATACCCAGCACTAACAACCGCTCTGTGATATCAAAGTACTAGCTCATTTCAATTAGAGGTACAATATGTTTTTAATGCCATGGTTCAAGTAAACACTTAAGAATGAATCTCCACAACCAAAAGATGTTGAAGAATTTCCGACACAGTCAGATTGCTGATTTAAGTAGTTATTTTGCTGAATTGCTCAATCCAGCCAAATCCTTGGTGTACAAAATCGGGAACACATTCTAAACCAACACTGCTTTTAATTCATTTCTTTGTATGCGGCTCAAGTGCAGGAAAGAGACACAAACACAGAGGGAGGGAGGAGGAAGTGTGTATTGGTCCTGCTTATGTGCTAACTGAAGTCCCACTTGGGATGGGATTATTTTCAATACGTCATTCAGAGAGAATGCATGAACTGTTTTCTTCGTACTGAATGCTGTCCTCGGGGTGTAAATCTTAGGGGAGTAGGATTCGGTTCTTAACAACTACAATAATTTAGTTTCTTTGATGACCAAAATAGATGTTGAAAATAATCTGACTACACACATTTTGGGCTGTTTGCACACAGGAGACTTACACAAAGTAAAATTTAAGTAAACTTTTCTCTTCAATATAAATATTCTCAAGAAGTAAAAGTATTTATCTGGTGAGCATATGCTTGTACTTTATGGTTGAGGAAAATAGTAGTTGCGTCAGCTGAAAGGTTAGCTGCTGTATTGTTGTCTACTGAAGAAGCGTTCCAGAAATAATGTAACTTTTTTTAACTTATTTTTTCATTAGAGTAATTGATTTTTAGCATATAATCTTTTGTCTAAGGTTTTGTTACATTTAAGGACAGATTTATTAGAATGTATTACTATGATGTTAAGTGAACTTCTGCAGAAGTGTCAAATATTTTTCAACCTATTTAATAGCCTAGTTCCAAAAAATAAATAAATAATAATAATAATAATAATAATAATAATAATAAATATCTATGTGACATGAAAATATATGTAGCAAAAACAATAATATTTTTTTTCTGCAATAAGCTTATATAATCACATTATATAAACAGAATATATATTCAATTTTGTTTTCATATTCACAATCAATAATCATAATCAATAATCTTGTTGGTGTATATCGATTTATAGTAAAATTCAACTACACAATTGCATCTTTTGTAGTTGTTGTTGTCTTTTGTTGTTTAATGCTGGAGAAAGTTGGTTTGGTGAAAGGCTTTGAACTCTGCTGTTCATCCATATGTTGCAAATGATGGGAAAAACCCTTCTTGAGCCATGTTTCTGGAACAAAGTTGGCAGTTGCTGTTCCAAATCACTTACAACACTATTGCATGTACAACAGCAAATAAATGTCCAAGTAGAGAAACTTTAGCAGTGCCAGTTTAAGGTACATGCATCTCAGGAAGTAAAACATGGTGCAGTGGCCTTTATTTAACCACCCATTCTTGGCAGGACACCCAGAGCGGTAAAGTGAGTAGAGGCCAACACAAGATTATCCACTGCACTTTGCTCTCAGCCAAACTATGACATTTTCCCAAATCTGAAGCGCTTGAACCATGGACTGCAGCAGCAGAGCGCTGTCACACTTCCACGCGCCATCATTGTCGAGGAAAGCCCGGTCCCTTTTCTCACATCGAGACGACGCCTTAAAAACAATATGACTCCAGTGCGGCATAGCGATTACATGGGTCAGCTCTCTGCGAAGGCATCGAGTAGCATTGAGCCTGATTTAATGCTCTGGAAATTTCAGCCTGTCTATCTGAGGTCAACAGACTTTCTTTCAGAGAAAAGGAAAGAATGAGCAGAGGAAGCTTTACAGCGTGATGGCATGATGCCTGGGCTGCTTAATGGAATCACAGCGAGCAGAGGAGAACGGCTGGCAGAACACTACGCCACTTTCCCATGAAACCCCTGGCAGAGTCAAAGCAACAGCATGTAAACCACTCTGCACCCAACACAATTGCTCTTTGTATGAAGCCGAACGCCGTTGAGTGGAGGGTACTTCAATGAAGCGCCGATACGCCCGACTGAACGTGACTGTCAAAAGTGACAAGGTGCTTTGAACGACAATTACTGTTGCTTATAGCTTAGCTGGATGATTCTAATCTGAACATGCTAAGTGGATGTACTGGGGTGAGCCGTCACTTTGGCGTATTTACAAATGGAGCCTTAAATAAGATGTAAATGAATTTGTGCATGTTTAGATAAGCTCCCATGGATGATTTTATTACTGGAAATCTCATGCAGCATAACTGTGTCAAAACCAAACCTGGTTTGGAATGCTTTAAAGCCACGGTGGATGCGTTTACATTCATTGTGCACTAATACAGTGACTTTTGACTGGATTCTGCAATCAAAGAACAGATCTTAATGAACCGTAGTTGACTAATCGAATTAGCCCATTAGTTATCTACAAGGGCTCAAGATTTGGCTAGTTTAGTTACTTCAGCAGTTAGCAGCTGGTAGATAAAGTTAACTAAACCATCTAAGGCAAAAAGCATCTTACTCCATTGATGGCCGTTCTTGTGCTGTCAAAACCAAATTAATTGCATGAAATTATCAATTAATTAAATGGCTATATATATATATATATATATATATATATATATATATATATATATATATATATATATATATATATATTATTTTACTATGGCATGATTTACAGTACCAAAATTGTATATTATATATGATTGACAAATATGCATCACATTAAGTTTAGTCTGCTGACACACTTTGGTCATTTGCATTTTAGGAGGGATTATGGAGCTGATTGCCAAAGAAGCAATGATGGTAGCATGTGCCAACCAAGCAACTGCCCTTGAGAGGTCACTAGTTAGTTTTTATCACCAACAGTTAGTTTTCTCCCTCAGTATACTAAAACTTGATTATTTAAACAACAAAACTACCAAAACAGTGCAACTCACTCTTATTTATCGTGTATCACTAACATCCTCCGGTTGAATCTAAAGACAACAAACACAGTTATTGCTTTTGGAGTGGTGTGTTGCAGATTTGAAGTAAATTATGTTTTTTTATTGATGGCTGTTATGGCATTGTTATCAGGTACGTTGTCCGGTATTATTAACATTTGCAGTTTTAATAGTTAATTTCATCATGTGCCTTGCATGTGTTTGTATTTTCTCAGAGGAAGATGAGAGAGCTGCCCAACACCGCAGCCCACCCCTGAGGCGTCCTCCTAATGAAATCATTAAAAGTAATAAACAAAATTGCTTATCAGGAGAAAATATTATTTTCTGGAGGTAAACAGGTCCGCAATAATAAACCTTTATAATAAACCTATAACAACCTCCTCAAAGGTGACATCCAGGTGCACTCGGCCGCGAGTAATGTAATTGGCAAAAATACAATAAAACATATTGCATTGGATTATTACGCAATAATGCTGGAATCATTGCAGCCTAATTTTAAAAACAGAAGTGCGCTATAAAAGTAAACCCTTAAATATCAAATAATATTACATTACAGCATAATTTTGCCTCACAGCGATAGCAGAGCTATTCGTAGATTATTACCGCAGTTTATAAGGAAGAGCTGTGTATTTTCAGCATAATGCCTGACAATTAATGGGACAAATTAAGTTTATAATGATGATGGTAATGTGGAGGGTGGTTATTAGTATGTGTTATTGTATTAGTTTTATTTTTTTTATTATTGTTGTTTCTATTAGTAGCAGTAATAAAGGACGCTGCAGCAGGAGATGTGTCATTATCACAGAAGCCTTTGAACGAGGGAAATGGTGAATCATTCACCCCCACCCTCTCCTGCCCAGAAGTCCCCCTTTTCACTGGCTGATCATCCATCACTCTGTTCTTGCCTAAGCACTTCACCTCGACAGCAATCCAAAGCAGAAGCCAGCACTAGAAGTCTAACGGCATTAATGAAGGGTGAGAACATTGGCTGGAACTGCTCTCTGTCATGTTTGCCGCTGACGTTGGCTTTGAACAGATGAGCAGTTGGGTCATTCCTTAATGTGCCGTACATTTTTTTTTTTTTCGCACAATATTGCAATAATTGAACATCATTTTAAGAGGGTGTTGTCATTTCTTTCATGTCTTCAAATGCTTTTGACATGAAAAACTAACAATTTATTATGAATATTATTTTATATATTTCAAATCCTTTTTTTCCCTTTTTTTTCTAAGAAAAGTGTTTCAAACATGTTGCATATTTTCTTTTTCTTTTTGTTGCACTATAAGAAATGATTCTGTTGGTATACAACACCTTCCGGATTTATATAAATTATTCTTTGTCAAATTTTCCATTGTTAATAGCCCTTTAACTTTCACCCTGTACACGGGACGCCTAGGTTTACTTCACTATATTACAATTAAATCTAATCTAATCTTCACAAACTATATATCGTTGGAAAGGTCTAAGACCCAAATATTTATTTTACCAATATTTTTTGTTAAAAATTATGTAGGAAAAGTAATCGATTAATTTATGAGAAGAGTGCACCCTCAAAAATCTACATTATAACAGGAGTTTTGACCTTTGTTTTAAAAAAAGACTTCTTCATTGCCTTTTTCTCTATCACATTTTAGAAATAATCAGAAATTATATATCAACTGAAAACTTAAAATCTCAAAATTCATCCTTTAAAACCCATTTTAAATTCAAACGTTGCATTACCATGTAAATGGTACATCAAAATCATGTAACAAAATGTTTTCAGTCATGCATTATAAAAATGAATGTTTGTATCATGCACATTCAAGTCTATCTTCAAAAATGTGAGTGACAGTTTTAATGAAAGTCTTTCTAAAATTTTTAGCATAAACCTCAAGTTTTGTAGAGTGATAATGGAAAGCATTAAAAACCTCTATACAGCAGAAAAAAAATGGCCCATATAGGCACATTACAACTCAATTATAAGAAAATAAAAATATCCGAAAGGCCCCTGGGTCCTGAGTCTTTGATAATATTTTCTTGGGATGTTTTGTCTTTCTGTAGCAGCAGCAATGGCACAGATATTCTAATACCTTTTAACAAGGCATCCATGAAACTTGCATTCTCTTATTAATTGCTGGAAGAATGAAACCTTACAGCCAATTAGAATACGACTTTCTTATGCAGATTTCAGCTTACACACACTGCTATAAGGCATTCCCTCCCAAAAACAAAACAAACTCAAACAAGAAAACAAACAAATAAAAACTGTTTGCAAGGAGTTTAATGAACATGTTGTGGAGCTAAAGGATGCATGTTTAACAAGCTTTGTGTCTCTTGTTTTAGATTATGAAAACAAATATAATATATACATTCAATACAATATACATACATACTATATATATTTGTGTGTGAGTGTGTGTGTGTGTGTGTGTGTGTTAAAAAACACATATTATATATATATATATATATATATATATATATATATATAGTACATACAATACAATATTCATTAGTCAATACTATATTCAAGTTAATAGATTTAAATGTATTGCTTGTAGACAATTATATATTTATGTATTTAAGCTGTGGAAAATAAGATTTCTATCGATATAAAAAAAAAGATAAATATATTATGAAAAAATAATATTTGAAACTAGTGCATGTATATACTGTAATGGTCAAAAATAATTTTGTTGTTTTTAGACTTTTTCTTTTTTGAAATGCATACAAATTGACAGCATACCTGCATGCAAATTTCCCACTGCTATGCAGGTATGTTTGCGTATGTAAACACACAAAAAGACAAACTGCATTGCCGTTTCTTGTCTGGTGTATATTAGACCATTTGCACGTGAATTCAGCCCACAGGCCATTAGAGTCCGTCTGCAGGCCCCTGTCTGTCCATCGCCACGGTGCACTGGGTCTCAAAGATATCTAATTATTTACCAGAGGTCAGGGAGCAAGTGCCCTCAACAAATCCAAGAATAGGACTCTCTCCTATTAATCTCCATTCTGCCGATGATAGATACGAGAAAGGGAAGGAGTCACTCATGCCCACTCCTGATTTACAGAGAAGCATCAATCTTGTCATCTGTTCGGCAAACAATAACTGTCAGAGGCGAGGAGGAGGGCGAAGGGGGGTTCAGCCTGACTACTGTATGTGTGAACTCATCTGTAATGTTGCCTTTCCTCATTTCTTCATGATGGAATTGTTGGGGACACATCGCTTTTCCCACAATCCATTTGTGCGCCGGTTGACAGAAATAGGGTGAAGGTGGAGAAAAGTGAACCAAATTGCCCGCATTTAGCCGAAGTCGACTTCCAGTCGCCGGACGAGTGAGGGAAATAAAAGCGGATGGTGATAGAGTTACAAAATATTTGTCGGGAGTCGACTTCGGAAAATGAGCCAATGGATATCTGATATGTTTATCAGATGTAAACAGGGCATTTTAGGAGTCAATTGTCTTTGAAACGATCTGCATAGGATGCGCTGGGTTTGTTATGAGGTGGATGGATCTATCAAAACAATGGTTTCCATACTCTCAAACAAGAGGCCATGTAACCTTTCTACATGCTACAGGATATACAAATGTCTTTCCTTCCTCACTATGTTGAAAGAGTTGTCTTTGTGTACTTGGAACATTTATTTGTGGGCACTGTAAGCCATAAAATAGTCCAATCCGGTCTTTATGTTGTGGAAGGAGCTGCTTTGAAGACTAGTGACAGGCATTTCCACCTATGAGTTTCTATTAAATTCTGGAATTTTCTTTAGCGCATTGAGTGTTGCGCGTAAATGAACAAACTACCAAGAACCCTCTGACCTCCTGAAAATAATTCATCATTTGATTTTATCGTTCGGAGACCGACTTTGTTGGGAAGTAAAGAGAGAGTGAGCAGATTTGTTTGGTTGCGCCAAAAACATTGTATATCTCTGTCCCCATAAGTATACCCGAGACGTTTGGGAAGACTGAATTATCGGACATAGTCATTGTATTTTACCCAGTTATTTTAATGCAATTGTATCATTGTCAAATCTCAGATGGAATTCTGCTTGCTTTTGCAGGGGCGGTCGCTCTCTGTGGAGATATGGGACTCTATACAGTGATTTTGTATGACATGATCTGTGTAAACTCTGTCGACAATAAGCTCAGCGTTATCAATCTTTTTCTCGTTTCAATAAGAACTTTACCAAGACCTTGCTCCTCAGGATGAAATATAAATCCATTTTGGCACGTCATGTGCACAGGCATATGTTATTGTAAATTGACATATTTATAAAATAAGCACTCAACTTTTATTTTATTTCTCATCATGTGCTCAAAGAGGTGGATGAGGTGTTGAGTGTCATACATGTAGCTTCACATTTTCCAAATTAGACGTGTTTGTTAAACCTCATACTTAGGGTTGGGGATTGCAACAAACTCCTAAATGAAGTTTCAAGCGTCTGTTCATGACTCGTCCTTTAAATGATATCTCAAAATGTGCAGTTTGTTGAGCAATTGGATTGAAGTTTTTGTTCTTGCACACTATATAACAGTCCCTTACACTGAAGGCTGGACCTGAGCCATATGAAGAGAGACTTTGGGTTTGGTTACACTGCAAATAAATTGGTGTAGAAACAATTTTCACTCAGAAAATTATTGTTAATCTCACGAAAAAAGTACAAAAAAATGGCAAATTGCCTAGTTTGACATGGGCCTTAGTAACCCTATATAGACAAAACTTAATACCCGCAAAGCAACACCCTAGCATTGCAAAATGTCATTCTGACCTCACAAAATATAAAGAACTCACATTATTATTAACTGTGCATGTGGCAACCGTGTACAATTGCAATTTAAATTGCACCCATCTTTATAATCAATGCCGTGCCTAATGACTGTGTCTAAGCGGGGCTACATTGCCCTCATCTACATCACTAAGAGAGGATCAAAGAGTCCCAATCTTGTTTTCTATATAAATAAGGAGCTGGATTTGAGCACAAACACCCCTGTTTTCCAAGATATTGATGGTGGGTTGAATTAATGTGTCCTATAAGCAGAGGTGGAAAGTAACGAATTACATTTACTCGCGTTACTGTAATTGAGTAGCTTTTTTGTGTACTAATACTTTTTAAAGTAATTTTTTAAATCTGTAATTTTACTTTTACTCAAGTATATTTTGTTTAAAGTATTGTACTTCGCTACATTTTAAAACACATTAATTACTGAGTAAAAAAAAAAAAATCGCTCCCTGGAAACTACGTCAGTAAATAATGGGCAGGAGGGCAAACTGGCGCTAAAATCACAAGAAAGATGCAGACGGTCAAAACAGGCGTTCGTGGTGCAGACACCGCCGAAAACGAAACCCCGTCATATTCTGAAGTTGAACTCGAAGGGAATGAAGTGTAAGCTGTACTTGTCTAGGAAGACCAAACTAGCAGCTTATAAAATCTCGACAAGACATCAACCCTTCGCATGAATGTAGAGGTAAGCTAAATAATTGCATCGTTGCATTGGTGGTTAAAATGAAGCTTTGACATTTTAGCAAGAGGTTTTGCACAAATTAGCCAAAAAGACAGTGGTGAGGAGTGTGCTATATATATATCGTCTGCGATAATATCATGTTTTTTGTTTTAATGATGTGTGCGCGCATTTATAGTGCGTTCTTTCACTGTGTGATTCAGTCTCCTAAAATGCATTTAGAATGATCACAAAATTGAAGATATAGGGGCAGAAAATTCACATATTTATATAATTTCATATATTAAATCAAAACCACACAAAGAAGGCCGTCTTTTCCTCCAAAAATAATCATGAATATATACATATATATAACAGTAAACAGTATATATCAGTAAACAAGTTAATTAAGAGACTTGCGTTTTAGACACCATATTGCCTTTTTTAGCTCGATTTCTACAACAGAAAATAATTCCAAACACAGCCACCAAAGCACAGTTTTGGGTCTCTGAGCAACGTGACAGTGTTTCGTTCCTGAATGAATCAACCGTTTAAATGATTCGGTTCAGTCGCAATGACTCACTTATTAACAGTGACTTGCTGACACATACTGGCCATTTTAATTTCACATTTAAAGTATCTTTTGATTTTTTTAAATAATTAATTTCTTATCATTTCAAATGAGTATTCAACATTTTATGTTTTGTATATCAAAACATTATTCATGCATTTGTAACTGCAGGTTAAATGCATTCTTGTCCTGCACTAAACAGTGTAATACATCTAAATGCCACTTCCAATGAATCTTCTGCATTTCCTCTGCATTAAAAGATGAGTTTGTTGATACTGATTTGCCTGGTAACAGCCCAAATGTTTTATTATTCTAAATAACTGATTCCTTTAATTAAAAACAACTAGTTTGAGATTAATAGACCTATCCCAGGGGTGTCAAACTCAGTTCCTGGAGGGCCATAGCCCTGCAGAGTTTAGTTCTAACCCTGCTCCAGCACACATATCATGTAGTTTTCAAATAAACCTAAATGATTAGATTAGCTGGATCAGGTGTGTTTAATTAGGGTTAAATCTAAACTGTGCAGGACTGTGGCCCTCCAGGAACTGAGTTTGACACCCTTGGCCTGTCCCATTTTTGACTCCCTCCCACTGTAAAAAGTAATTTTTACTCTGAGTAAATTTTAAATGAGCTACTTTTACTTTTACTTGAGTAGATTTTTAGACTGGTACTTTTACTTGTACTTAAGTAAAATTTCATTAATGTAATGGTACTTTTACTTGAGTAGAATATTTTTGTACTCTTTCCACCTCTGCCTATAAGACAACACACCAAATCCCTGCAAAGCCTGGAACAGTCCACCCTCTTAGACACTTGACATTTGTTTTTCATCATGAACTTAAAGGTCACTAGCTGCCGGAGTGCCTGCCATCCTGTTTTGGTTTGCATTTGCATTCATTTTATTACCACCACACTCTCTGGAAACTCCAATTGTTTGACTTTTTTTTATTAATCTGATGTTGCACATTTCCAAACAAACAAGGTATTTAAAGAAGAAAGAAAAGCATACTTCCTGAAAAAAGCAGAAAGCTATCTATCTATCTATCTATCTATCTATCTATCTATCTATCTATCTATCTATCTATCTATCTATCTATCTATCTATCTATCTATCTATCAATCATAATATTGCTATTTTTTCTATAAATTTCTGTTGGTTTGACAAAATACAGCATACAGTACATAATACAGTTTGTTACAATTACATTAAACAATAATTTGAACAAATATATGCTGTATGTGTATATTTTTAAATAATTGGTACTTGCTTGTACTGCATGTATCTGTTATACAAAGGCAGGGCAAATCACTTGCTCTTCCAGCTGCAAAATGTGAATAATTTCCCATGAAGCCCTGCGGCCATATTCATTAACCTGCCTTTTGACTGGGCCAGTCAGATCTGAGTTCCAGTCATTAATATGCGTGACTCTTTTAATGAGGCTTAACAACCCTCCACGCCTCTCCTTTGAGCGACTCAGTGATCTTCAGAGGCCGTGTCTGTGCTCAGGATATTCCCCGTCTCCTGTCAAATAGAAATCGCTCAGTGCCTGCTCTTAAATTCAGGTAGAATAATGACCTAAATACCAGGTTAAACTCAAGTGAACTGCTAGATTGACATAATTACATGGTTTCTAATCCAGATTAATATTTAAAGATATTCTGAGGCTTTTCAGAAGGGCCTGTGAGATTTGTATTAAACCAGTGAGAGTAAAAAGGAGTGGGAACGATGGATGAATTAATCATTCAGAGCCAAGTTGATTTCTCTTTCTCGCATTTGTGTAGGTTTTTTGTTGTAAAGATAATTGTAGTATGTTATTTCCCCTTATATGACCACAAATAGACTAGTCGGGCTTCTTTGTTTGCATTACATCTTATTATGTTACACATAACACATGTAGATTGTAAAAACAGGGTTAGTTGTCACACTTTACTCAATTACATTTTTTTTTTTTTTTAGAAATATTTAGCAAAGAAACATTAATAAAGACTTTTACATTGTTACAAATGCTGCTCTTTTGAACTTTATATATTTTTGAACTTTATATCAAATAATCTGTTTGGAATTGTGGCCACAGAGAGGATGCACAAACTGAATGACCACCTGCATTGATTTCCTCTTAGCGGAGGGAACGTGACATAAAATATTCAGGTCTGATACTGTAAATGATGGCAGGCAGCGCCTCGGAGGTCAGCAGGTACCGGAGAAATGAGCTGGGCCGATTCGAAGGACTCGCTAGCTGTCAGTTCATCCACCCCCATGGTGATTTTGTTATTAATTCCCATTTGTGACCATGCATGGTGCTATGACCGCCGAACACACAAACTATTTATACAGGTTAAGGAGATCAATTAGATACTGGCCTTCCAACTATGCCCTGCCATCCGAAGAGTCCAACCTCGAAGCGCAGAAGATGGAGAAAGAGATGGATTCTTCCATGAACAAATCTTTCAGTAGGCTACGACCCAAAGGGATCCGAGCTGCAAAGGTCAATAAGTCAAAAGCAGAGGGTCATATATTCACAAAAAGTTTGATCAAACACCTAAAAAAAAAAAAAAAAGTAGTCATGCTTAATATTTGCTCTCTCATCTCTCAAGCAACTTCCTGTAAGCCGTGGAGACGTTGGCTAAAGTTTGCTGGCTTTAACAGTCAATATCCAGAACTCCAAGCATGACAGATAAGCCCACACTTTTGAGGGTTTTGGGTTATGTTGTGTCAGGCCATCTGTTATAACTGTGTTTTCCGCCTTATTGCTGAAGTGGTCAAGTCCAGCAGTGAATCATACCGGTCTGCTGGGACATAAACTCACATAATTTGTCATGTTTTATGTTCCTTGAGCATTCTTGGTCAATCTGACTCTGCTAAACGAGCATTTAATTTGACAAATCCATATTATGATTGATACACATAATGAGACCAGATATGTGTTTATAATGTTAAACCTAATATTTCAGAAGATTGCTGTCATTATGGGGAAAACTGTGGCTTTCTTCACATTTTTGAAAGTTTGTTTCATTAAATATAAAGTCTAAGCAACTGTATGCAGTTTTGTGTATTTTTGCGACTTTGGAGCCCCCTGAAGTTAAGCATTTACTCGTAAATATACCACCCTCGTACTATAGCTGTGCATGTGCATTTGTTGATGCCATAGAGCAATCCGTCCTATTTGAGTTTCTGCTCACCGATCTCAGAGGTGAACTATTTTCGGAATGGCGTTTGTCCCTACAGAAGATATCGTGTTGAGGATGTTTGCCATGACGTTGTTTTGCTGTTGCTAAACTGCTTATATTTTATATTTTACCAAGGCTGGTACGCGGTTGCAAAATTATTCTGTTATGTGTTTACTTAATAGCGCAAGAAAAAAGTATCTGATATTCGGTCTCTGCCGTGTAAATCTGTGGGATTATTTCGGCCGTTTTAATGTATACCACGTGAGAATCGTTTATTGAAAAGTAATACTTAACGTACATTTCTTAATAGCAAGCCACATAATCTGAGGAATCCTTCATGTACTGTACGTTGCACAAATGGTTTCGAGTTTGTTTTACTCTATCAATATAGTAGTAATGATTGCCTTGGTAAAGTCTACTAATAAATAAAATGTGTAAAATATATTTATATATATTATAAAATATAGTCTAGTTTTTCCTCTGTGTTTTTATTCCTGACTCTAGAACTCACCTGAATTAATGCAGCCTTCCAGCCCTGTGGAGTCCAGGACCCTCAGGAGCCCTGCAGAAGAGCCAGACAGACAGACGGATAGAAAGAAACCTTCTGGAAATCCCTCCTTCATACATTTAAAACTACTGTAAGTATTTTCTGCTCCTCAAAGGTTAAAAATCATACGATTCTTAGCTGATATGGTCACTCATACTCAATGTAATGCAGTGATTACCAAGTTACAAGTCACTAATCACTAAACATATATACACACGTTAAATAGCTTCAATATAATTATACTTGATACATCATATTCATTATTATTACAATGTTTTTGTGTGTTTTATATAATTTATTTTAAATGTGTATAGGCAGATCTATTTGACTAAATACTTTGCAGCCAAACAGTTGCAATATATCATGTGTTATATCAGATACATTTGACTTTATAATGCTAGAAATGGAAATGATTATCTTCAGTTTTATCATCAACAAAACTAGAAATGTTGGTTAGTAATTCTTTACTGGGTAAGATATCGCTACTCTTAGTTTCTCCCTAACGCTGGGATGCAAAACTCTTCTTAATGCATTACGCTAAACAGCGACTGTTGATGTGGCACATTTAGTTAAATATCAGTTGGCAGCGCTGATTGAATGTGGACTTCCTCCAGTGATACAGTGATATTTGCTTTCCTAGCAGAGACAATGTCTGTACTAATCGTCTTCAGCACTGATCTCCATACTAACTAGCAGAATACATTTCCATGCTCATCAGCATTTCCAACAGCTCTTTAGTACGAGCATATTCCCACTCAGGCGGTGACACATTGCAGAGAGACAGAGAGCGAGAGAGAGATAGAAACTCTGGGCTCTGGCAAGCCGCACCATGTCAGTGACGGGCAGGGAAGCACGCTGCCACCCTCTCTAAGATCTTTTTAAACTCCGCACGGGTTCTCATGCCATCTGGACGGGCTGTGAGTGGCCCAGATCGGGGAGGTTGCCAGAAGGCCTCCGTAGCGCAATATGGCCCTCCCTTTAATGAACTGCTAACTGTCCTCTCTTTAAATCGAAGTGACATTTTACCCTTTATCTTTGACGTTTCTGAAGGCCTACACACTGTCCCCTCATTTGCATTCCTTTACCTAGGAGATATGTATATATCCTTGGTTTTAACAGTGTTCTGTTTGCTTCTATATGGTGTGTGCGATGCTTTTACATGTTTAATGCATATCTGTTTTGACAAGCACATCGATTCACTTAGTTTGTGATGCACATGTTATTCAGGATGCGTTGACCTTGTGTATGTACCCATATCGAATAGTTCAACCTAGATCACTATATATCTGTTTATATTCTGATATCTTCTTTTTAACGAGACATTTTTAAAAATATATTCTTTTGCGTTCTACAGGAGAGAGAGAGAGAGAGAAAAAAAGAAGGGCATAGCAGTTTGATGGTGAGTAATTGATGACAGAATTGACTTGGGTGAGGTATCCTTACTAGGGAAGTGAGGACTGTATGATATAGTCTGTGCATGTGTGAATTGTGTTTTTGCAGCTGATGCTAATTTAGACCGTTTGTATTTAATGAAGGAGTATAAAAAAGCTTTGACATATCTAAGGATCACATGGCCATATGGACACACAAACTCTCTCCTTCACATGCAAATCGTCCAAAACCAAGACAAAGTGAGATTAATAGAGCTATGTTTTTTTTTTTTTTTTTTTAGTGTAAAATATGTGTAAAGTTTAAATATAAAGTGTACAATTTGTAATATTAATAACATTTAAAAATATTAATAGAATAAATAAAACATAATATATTGATATACATTTTATGGCATTTTCTAGTTGTCAGATTTAACATCAAACATGCACATTAGAAATTACCATGGGACCACCTTTTGTTTTGATCTGCTCTGGAATTAAGACTTTTACATAAATCTCTTAAATTCTGCCCTGAGGCCATGAAAAAATAGAACATGAAAATTAAAGCTGTGTAAATGATATTTAATCTCTTCCACAATATAATATTTGCATGTTCTGTCCGACATTAGGACTCAAGAGGACAATTGAAGATGAATTCCATTGTGATATTCATCTCATAACATGGGACTCACCCTTGGGCTACCATCCTATTTACAGGCCACGGTAAAGAGAGATTATATAAATATCATTAAAGCATACCATAATAAAACTAGCTCTGATTTATTCATGTGAACAGCATGGAAATGTATAAAATTATTTGATGGCAACAAAAGCCATTTGCTTAAATGGCAGAACATAAGGGTTTTGGGCTGAGAGGGAGAGGGAAAAAAAAAATATATATATATATATATATAATACAAGAGATAAATTGATGCTCTGTAAAGCCTCGTGATAATTGGTGATAGTGTTTTTTTTTTTTTTTTGGAAAGCTGATTCTGAATACTTCATAAAGTCCCAGTGATGAAAAGAGAAAGTGTGTTTTCATAGTCTAATAAGTGTATGAGTTTGTCTGCATGCGTTTATGAGTGTCTGTTGGAGGGTGTAAGATGAAGCTGACGTCCCTGTTGAATTGACAAGCCGTTGCAAGAGGATTTGGAGGATCCGATCTGATTCTGAATCTTCCGTAGGGGATGGAGGCAGACTTCCACAGGCTGAGAATCTCCCTTCATTAATCACCGTCATTATTATTGATTTAGAGCGAGGAGCCCCCTCTACTGGGGTAATAAGAGCACGTTCTGCATTCTCGAAGCCTGCTGAAAGAGATTTTGAGATTTTTCTTCCCTATACTGTCTCACTTTCGAGGGAAGCTTTTGCGGATGGGCGTGAAATCGGAGTGAAATTTTCCAGGCTGGACTCACTCTCCGCTCTTCCCATAATTCCGGGTGTCTAACAGACCGCAAAGCATTGGAAACAACAGGAACTGTCCTTAAGGACACTGAGGTGTAAAATTAGTGTTCTTGGACTTTATGTGCAAAGCTTCCAGATCCTATTGTTGTTGGGTTTTTTTTGTTGTTGTTTTGTTTTGTTTTATGCTCAGTGGATGATTCCATCTTATTGTGTATTCCAGCGGCCCTTCCGTTTATTGTGCAAGGAATTTTATTGTGTGCGGTGTGGTCCTCTGTCTGGTTTGTTATTCTCATTGGGTTTTCCTCTTGTGTGTTTGGTTAAAGCGCTGACAGACTTACCGAGCTCGACTTCCTCCTCGGCTCCAGATGTTTAGGATGGCCTCCTGTGATACGACCTCGCCAGGTTTCAATATAAAGAACAGACTGACGATGAATGTTTACTGCAACTTTTACTCCCAAAATCATGCTTCCGATACCAGCCTGTATACTGTATATAATGCATTTTAAAAGGATGATTGCATTAATTATCATTTCATGAATAACTGCAACCACAGTTATGATACTTCATTGTTGCACCTTTAGAAAGAACAATGTGTCCATTAAAAATGGCAGACAAACAATTTCAGATAAGGAACCTGCAAGTACTACAATGCATTTTAACTTTAGTTACAATTATTTACAAAAATATATAATGCATTACAATAAATGTTATGAATATGTTTTAAAGTATTACACAGCATTCAAATTATCTTGAATAATATATGCAGTACTACACTGAGTGCAACTAATCTTGTTAGCAAAGGCTATTTTCATGTTCTCTACCTACTGCTTGGATATTTTACCTTTAGTTCTGTACACATACCATATTGCTTCAGTTTACATTATTTGCATTTATTGTAAACAAGCTATTTTTACTTGCTGCTAACAGTATCCAAAACTGTTTATGCTCAGTGTAAATTCCATCATTTTACACCACTGTCTATAATAATAACTTTCAGAAATGAAAAACATGAATTTTACACATGAGCACATAAAAAAAAGAAGAAAAAAATATATATATCTATTTGTATTTTATGTCCTAAACACGGTTCGGTGCTGTTGTATGTAGATCAGTTATAATTTAATTATTGGTCATTAAAATAAAGTTAATTTCTAAAATATTATTTATATGCATAATAGTTATCAACCAAACCTACCCCTAACCCTTACCCTCACAGGAAACTTTGTGCATTTTTACTTTCTCAAAAAAAACAAAAACTCATTCTGTATGATTTATAAGCGTTTTGAAAAATGGGGTCATGAATTATGTCCTCATAAGTCACCCTCTCCTTGTAATACCTGTGTCATACCCATGTCATTATAGTTGTGAGTTGTGTCCTGATATGGCACAAAAACAAGAGCACACACACACGTATATGTGTGTATTTATTATTATTACTATAATTTTAATTTTTTTGCATTCAGCATTTTGCTAATGAAGACAGACAAATTATTTGATGTTTGAAACATATCCCTTTTTAAAATTTATTTATTCATTTATTTTGTCTAAACAGGCTAGATGTTGTGTTTCACTCATTTTATTTTAAGCACCTTGTGCCCTGAGTGTTGTGTAAATACTATACGAAGCTCAACTTTTAAACCATGCATTCATTTTTATTTAGCATCTTGTGTAAATGGACACCTTTTTTGTGTGAAACATAAGCATTCATTTGAAATTTGTTTTTTATTTTTTTATTTATTTTTATATATATATATATAAGGCTATCTGGTTTATAAAGTAACCAAAACATTTGATTTAAAAGAATGTTAGAAGATGATAAATGTGCAGGTTACTGTATGTAGATGTGTGATTGTATTAATTCTAAAGGGAGTTAAAGGGAAAATGTAATGCTGCTCTTTTCATCAACGCTTTTGACTAGTGCCTTATTGTATCTGTGACATGCGACTACACACTTCAAGACACAGTTTATCCCTCCAACAGCAGCAAAACAAATGTAATATCCTGCAATTTGAGAGAATGAGAGACAGAGTGAGCGTGTATATGTGCGAGTGAGAGAGAATAAATAAACAGTGTTTTATGGGAAAGGATATATGAGATTTCTGACAGGAATATTACTGGAGGACTAGACGAAACTCCCCGACATGCCAGCCGTAATTTGTGTCGATCAAATTACATTTACCGTCGCTGCGTTCCTGGAGCTGCTGTAATTTCTCATATTCTTTCATTGCTCTCGCTTCAGATGCACAAAATCCATCATATCTGGGAAAATGGATAAGTGCTGTGTAACAATCATATTGCCTGCGCTCTCCATTATGCTGTGTGTCATCTGATCTGTAGGTGGAAAAGTTAGAAAAACATGTCAGCCTCACTTTATGGAGTCTTTATGGGTTTCAGGGGCTGTTGATATGACAAGAAGACAAAACGCTGCTTTTGAGTTTTGTTTGTTTATTAGTTTTGTGTCAATGAAAATTGTCATCCATTCAGTAGTAATTTTTATTGAATGACTTACAAAATGTTTGTTACTTCTCAGCCCTTATATCATCAAAAGAACTGGAAATAGGCCCCTCCCTCTTTTATAAATTATTAAATTATTAATTTCCTAGCTTCTGATTGGCTGCAACCATAGTGGCCTACAAATGTATTTATGTTTGCTACATGTATTCATTCAGCAAATGATTTTCTCCAAGTGTTTGTTTTGTTTTTCTTATTCTTTATTCTTCTCACTCACTCCCTCTTCATATTTTTGATATAAATTTTCAGAATGCCCATTTTTCTCTTCTTTTCTGTAGCATCTGATTGGCTGCAACCCATCTGTTTGTTATATTCGCATTCTACAGATGCCTTTATCCAAAGTGACAAACAAATTTGTTTGTTTTCTTTCTTTTAGTCCTTCTTTCAACTTAATTTTACACCACCATAAGCACTGTAAACATCTTCCTCGCTCCTCTCAGTTTTTAATTGGCTCTTGATATTAATTGTCCCTCCCTTTCTGTAGCATCCGATTGGCCACAACCTCAGCGGCCTCCAGTTTGTATTTAACATTTCCTATATCCTCCTCCGCTCTCTCTCAGCCCTCGAGATCCGGTCCTCTGATACGCATTTTATTCGTCGTTGTATTTTTTTTAAATTTTTTTTCTGTTGACTCAATTTGTTCCCGGCGTTGGAGAGTGGAAGCAAATTAAGAGGCGTGAACTATGACAGTCCGTGACACCGCCTCAGTCCATGCTCTCCACACCGCATAATGATTACATTACAATCCTGTGATATTATTCAAAACGACTGCTGATAAATGAATGATAAACTCGGGGGTTAGGTCTCCTTTATTACCGAGGTTGATAAGGCAGCTAATCAGTGGCCAAGCAAATGTCATTACATAAATTATGAGTCTGACTTTGATATATATTTCCCGGGTGTTCGCTGCAGACGTCTGTCATCCGCGGCGGCCCTCTCTCTGCGCTGCGCTTACACGGGTGGCTGAAGAAGAAAGAGAAAATATTTATTCTGTCTCATTACTCTCCTGTCTACTCCGGGGCCCGTAATTGCTCTTGTGAAAGCAAAGGGCATGTGGCAACCAATATATTAATGTCTCTCAGAGTGACTGAAATATTAGTTTTTCAACAACTGCTTCAATTTGTGGGAATATTTAAAATTCAGTGACTGGGGATTTAATAAGCATTGACAGTTGCATGTAGGCAGTTTACAATGTTTGTTCGGGGGTTGATTAAAACGACTGGAAATTTTGCTGACTCAACGCATGGGCCATTACCACTGCAGAGGCCTTAATTATTCTATTACACACTCCGTCTCATGTGTCTACAGATGATTCGCTTGCCTCGCTAGTTTCTCCTATAACTTTTTATTGTTGAAGTCAACATGAAGTCAAAATTGACCCAGTTTACTTTCTTAATGTGTGTTCCTGGTCTTATTGTGAACGATTCATCAGTGCCCATTTTCAGTTTGCATCACACATTTATTTAGCTGTTTATTTGTTAACTTTTCTTCATTTGCCAGTAATGTAGAGACTTTTTGTAGGACTGTCAATGACTGAAATGTTAAATAAATTATAAGCAACTGAATCAATTACATAATGTTATGTATTTCTTGTGTACACATGGAGTTGGGTGTCTGTGGCTGTTTTTGCAGAATCTTCCTGCACAACTGCTACATTTGTAGGAAAATGTGTCAAGTTTAAATTTAGATCTACTGAAAGTAAGTGTATGTAGTTAATCGCATAAACTTGCTTAAAAGAAAAGAAAAGGAAAAAAGTATAAATAAGCTCACTATATTAACAGAATAAATAAAAAATGCAGCATTGCATAGCGCACACTCATGACATCACTTGTTTAGAAATCTCTGTCTCAACTTTTGTGACATCACTTTACTGGTCCTGAATAACAGACAGCTGGTCTCTGTAGTGAGACCTTGACCGTGTGTGCATGTGTGTGTGTGTGTGTGTGTGTGTGTGTGTGTGTGTGTGTGTGCGGTAGTGTTTTTGGCCCCGGGCGAACCTAAGGGTGCTGAGAGTGACTGCATTTGATGACATTACAGCACGAGAAACTTACACACTTCATGGTGCATTTTGGAATATACAACTCAAATATGCTTATCTAGCCTTTGTTTATTAAAAATTAAATCATGTGCAGAGACTGATGCAATATCGGAAGTTTAAATAGTTAAAATAGTAAAATAACTTTCTCAAAAAGAAATAAAGAAAGCAAAAGTTTCAATGCAATTATCATTTTATTTACAAGCATCCTTGAAGCATATTTTCATGCCTTGAGGAAAAAGCGAGTGCCAGCTCTCTTCTCTGCCTCTTCTCATTATGTAAGAGCATCAGAGCACATCTGTAGAAATGGAAGAGAGAAACGCTGTCACGCTCTCCTCTCCTCTTTCACCACAAACAAACCCAGTGCCCTGCAGGCGTGGCTGGGACTCGGGCCCCCCGGGCTGGACTGAAACACGGCCCCCGAGGCCTCTCTGAAAGACCTGAGCAGCAGGGGTTCAGATCCAACCCGGCTCTCTCTCTCTCTCGTTGGAAACTGAAAGGGAGTGGCTTTCATTGCTCACACAGTGTACCCCTGTTTAAACTATATTGCAGTTAGATTGGCCACAAATGCATTTACAGATTCATGCAGGCCATCAAATGTGTCTAATGAAATTTGCTATTTTTTTTATTAAAATTAAATGCAGTTGCTTTTACACCTCCAATATGTTTTTTTGAGCTTAAACAAAACCAAGTTACCTTATATAAAAAATATATTAATATACTATATACTAAAATATTAACCACTGCCATATCATTGGTATACTTTTCACATAATAAAATGTTTATTTCAGTTAAATGTATGGTTGATTTAGTTTCATTTTGTCTTTATTTTCAGAAAACAGACATGAATATCCATGTAACTTTAATAATCTTCTATATACAATTTGTGATCATATTGCATAACAAGAATTTAGTGTGGTCATGTCTCAGTTCTCTACGGTTGATGTCTTATTTGTGCTGCTCACTGATGTCAGCTAATCAATGCAAAGATAGTCAGTTTCCACTGAGCACTCACTTATGGAACTGTGGATGATCTCAACTCTGCCACAGCACTGCCGCATTTCTCCATTCATTGTTTCCAAATGCGATTGAGGAGCTCAGTTTGTGTGGGTTAAGTGTAGAACGTGAAGAGGGAAAACAAGAGAGAGGGAGAGAAAGAGTGATTTGCTTTCCTTCAATTTTTCTCCATTCGTCAAGGAGGGAATCAATATAGGGGAGTTTTCAACTGCATTTCAATGGGGAGAAGTTTTGTCAGTCAAAGGTTTAGTATGATTCAAACTTGCCTGTGAGACATGCGATCGATTCACCTGAAGAGCTGCACGGGGACTTTCGGTCAATAACAATCTGCCTGTGTATTTCTGCCTCTCTCGCATTTAATAATGCTGCCCAAATACAGAGGATTAAGTCAATTAGACTATTTAAACATTCAGAAATGATTAAGTTATTCCTTTTTTTGAGAGAGAGTTGGGAAGCAGAGGGGGAGGAAAACATTATCTGAGTGTGTTTGTAAAAGAGAATGTGCTGCATAATATGTGGAGTTTGCATCACTTCTATCACTCATGGTTATTTAATGCAATGTTAATAATCATCTTGAGGAGAGCTGTAACCTTTCTAACAAATCTAAAAATGTACAGTTAGACAGTCGGGGCGATAAATCAGGAGAACAAAAAAAGAATTTGATTAAAGTTTATCAGTTTAAAAAGATTCTATCTATCTACAAAACCAATGTACATTTACTTCAACACTGCATAAGCTTTAAAGACTGGTTTTCTTAGCTTGTATCTTGAATATTTTGTCTTCATGCACCGGCAGATTCTTGGCTTATTTTTAACTTTAAAAAAAGAAAATTTACATTCATAAAGATATATATTTTAACAACACATTTTGCAATGTTGTTTCAGTAAATGGATCTCAAGACTTAATTTAGAAATTAAATAAGTGGACTGGAGTTAAATTAATTTTAAATGTTACAATTGACATGTCATAATATCTTGTTAATGTAATATGCAAAGAATAATGAATGTTACAATATTAAGAGTGTCTCTCCAAGCATATAATCACGAATAAATTAAATACTAAACTGTTTAATCTTTTATTTTTTTGTAAATTAAATGCAGCTGTTTTCATACATCTCTTTTCATGAACTTTTCTTGAGCATTAAGTGAGCCTGGTGACATTCAGCATGCAACTTTTCCGTCGCTTGTGAATACAAATCAACATGTTGAGCCAAGTCATTGTTTCAGAGGTAATTGTGATTCTTTTATAAATGCATATATTAATTATCAATTATAAATCTTTATAATTGTATCGATTTATGTAAAAATTGCTAATTGTTGATCTTTGCCACAGAGACTATAAGATGAACTCTTTTGACTTGGGATGGCAAGCAAGCACATAGCAGCATCCAGAAATAATTCATGGTTAAGCACCACTCAAATTCTCTTCGAAAAATGTAAAAACCTACTTATGAATCAGTCCTGATTGTGAGTTTCTCTGCATCTGAGTCATCCCCACCACAGGAACATCTCCACACCACCATCGCTGCCAGACAACAGACTGACAGCGGGTAGTTGGAAAGCGAGAAAGAAAGTGAAAGAGGAGTGTTTTGCTGCTCCATCGTCTTAACTCCACAACATCCATCCAGATGGCACATGAGAGACGGATACAGCAGGATGGTGACAGGAACACGGGAAGCTGTTGTTCTCTCTCGCTCTCAAAAACACACGACCCCACCGCAGAGGCCTATTTGATTCGAGTACACGCGCTACACATGAAAGCACGTGGCGGGACGTCCCGCAGCATAGGCGGGGAGCGTAAAAAGCCGAGACACGTTGGCCTTGTTGTAAATCACACACCTTTCAAGCATCAAAGGCAGGCGATATGTAAAATATTTGCCATGGTTGATGTCCTCAAGACGAAGGTATCAGGCAGACAGCAGGTGAAGAGAGAAGATGATTACATACTGCAAGGTTGCACGGCAGAGGGGCTTTGGTGCCAAAATGGCTTTTGGTGTTGAGTGCTTTGTATTCGTATTTGTGTGCACTGCGACAAACAGCAGACGAGACCCACTTAACAAACACAGAGGTGTTTAGAGTGCCAATCTGGGCAAAAATGCAAACAAGCCAATGAGCTGATATTACAAAGTAAATAAATAAATAGCGCTATTTTATTCTCTTGTTTGACTTGTGAATTAAAAACAAGATGTCTTAAATAAATAATATAATACATAGTGGCCAATTTGTTTAGATTACAATTGAAAATGATTAGTAAAAAACGTATTATTATATTAACGTCATAATATTAGTTGCAAAAAGAAATAAACAATAGTAAAGTAATACAAAATTAATACATATTAACAACAAAATGAGGAATTATCCTCAACATTTTTTTTAATTATTATTATTATTTTTCATTTTTATCTGATTATCTAATTTCAGCTCCTTATTGATATTGATGGTATAAACGATTTGTCTGGATTGGAACTAATATTAATTATTAAACCGTTTTTATTAATTCATTTACTATTTAATATTACTGTACATAGTCAAATGTATGGTAATAACAAAATCAATAGTAAAATAAAAAATAATTGATTATAACTAATATCTATTATTAAACAGTTTTTATTTATTGATTAACTGATTGATTTATTTACTATATACTATATTAATAATTTGTATCCAAATTTGTATAAATGTCATAAAATAATTACTAAAATAATATATATTAACAATTTATGTGGAATTTTCCTTAAAAAGTAATTAATGAAAACTATAAAATAAAGAAAATAAACTGTAACTTTAACCTCAATTTGATCCGCTCATATCAGGTCCTCATTAAAGGTTCTGTTCATCCAACCAATGGCAAAAAAGTGGATTTTCAAAAAAACCTGTTCGCAAACAATCATTATTTTTGCTGTTCTGTTTAGAGATGGCAGCGGTGCAGAAACTTGACTTGTAACCAACGGTCCGTCAAACGCGAGGTAAAATGAAGCGTTCCATCACAATATTTGAGGTCAATCACCACTTACCGTGCCAACCTGCATGAAAGGAAACAATTAAAATGCTATTTCCCACTAAAATGCTGTAATGTCAGGTTATTGATGACATATGAACATTAATAACAGAGGCCCCTGACAGGTTGGAGGCAAATAAGAATAACTCTCAGTTTGCAGATGATTGTGAAAGCCTCCTGGGCGTTTCAGAGGAGGATAATGCTTTTTCATTGCCAGCGTGGGCTGAAATGGAAGCTGCCAAACATCAGACTCATGAAGCAGATTTCCAAAATGAGAACGGCCCGCTCTGAGAGTAATTTCTCCCTCTGAGACGCCACTTCGCATCCGGAACGTTCTCCGTTCTAATGACTGACAGGTGTACATCTCTGGTTTCATAATATGTAATAACTACAAAATGGCACTTGATATTATGAATATATTGTATGGAAATGTGCAATCAAATTCAGCTGCTCTGCAGCGCGTCCTGGGAATTCCTGATGATAAAATTTATTTCATGTGACAATTTGGAGTAAACACCCGGAATTTGATCAAACGAAGATGGAAAAGTCTGCCCGTGCCCTCGCAAAACATCTCACTCGACTTTGGAGTCATTTGTTCGCAGCATTGGTCTTGATCAGTTTGCTTTATTCCACACATAATCAAGATAGTAAGTCACATCTGACAGCTACAGTTCGGCAGGACGTCAGCCCCAGAAAGGCAAGATGAATCGCGCTCGCTCACCTCCCCGCTTTAATATCTCACGTTTAAGGTCTTGAAGCAATTTTTGGGCTAATATCCGAGCTGTCAAATTCTGCAGACTGGATGGACGCATGCATATGGATGGTGTTTGTAATGATGAACTGTGCGGCGGTTGACACTTTGTTGGGCCACAAATTACCTCAGTTCTAGACATCATTACCCTTCGCCGACCGCCTGGATGTATTTATACGACCTTGCTCTGGCGGTTAGTAAGCGGCGTGTACCCCGCGAATCCGAAAACATCAATTCAAAGCAAATATGTGTCTTTGTGTTGCATGTGCGGTTTGACATAATGAGCGAGGTGGGGGGAAAATGATCGTGCATTACACAGGCCCTGCTTTGGCAGAAAACGCTCTATGCCTTTAAGCAACTCATGAAAAATGAAAGAGATTTGTCTGTCATCAACATGCGCGCATTCTGACCTTGACTCCAGACGGGACTAAAGCGGCTTCTGAATTTTTTACGGCAGAATGTGGAACTCCGTGAGGTATTGAAGGGAAAAAAAAACAGTCACGTTGAGACGAAGGGAGAAATGGTTGAGAAACCAATGTAATTAATTTGGAGTAACATGCAGTTCTCTGGAATGCGCGCAGCTACCCTCATGTTTTTTTTTTCTTACTCTTTACTGCAGCTATGTTCTCTCGTTCTTTCTCGCCCCACTTTCATCCTTTTGTTGTTTGTATTGTGGAATTGCTAATGTCGAGAAACACAAAGCCTGTGAGGAAGACTCGTGCAGAAAAAAAAAAAACTCTTTCAAAACAAAGTCACAAATCCTGAAATTCTGACTATGGGGACACCAGGGAAGGAAAATCAGGTCAGCAATCATCACTAATGGGGACAGGTTTTCTTTCAGGCCGCGCGGGGCGGCGCAGGGTCATTTAGGCGGGAGTGGGTGTAAATGGTGGAGGGAAATCCGAGGAAAGCTGGACACTGGGCGAGCCTGTGGGGTTTTGTAAGAAGCAAGGGGGGGGTATAAAATGGCGAGGTGGGGGCTGTTCTGCCTCCCTTTCTTTCTCTAACCCCCCTCTGACGAGGTCACAGTGAGAGAAGGGGAGAGTAATTCAATCCCCGGGCTTTTTCAGTGCAAGGCCAGTGCTCTTACTGACAACACCCTGAAATTAGAAGCAAACCAGCCCACCAGAGTGTGTGAGACTTCAGGGGCTGAAAAAGCAGCACTGCTTTTCCCATCCTACTTGGCTGTCTATCCGAAAAAACATCGTGAAATCATTGCAATGATAAGCAGATGATAAGCTCAGTGATCTCACGTGCCATCAATGTGAATGACGAGAACCTGACACGTCTGATATGATTTTAGTGTGCGCCATGTGTGACCGAATCTGTTAGAAAACACGTTGCACATGTAATCAGCGTGATTCATTATATTCTTGTTCTTTTTATTGTTTTGTGTGATTTCAACATATACTGAAGCTCTATAGATAACATTTAATCTGTCAGCACATTTAGTTTTACTGGTATGCTACTCTTTTTTTTTTTTTTTTTTTTTTTGCGTTATAATATTTTTTTGAGTCCGTTCATATACTTAAACAAGCTAAAAATTAAAGTACAACTGTATAAAATCTGATGTTATGCATTTGAGACACTTTCGCATATGTAGCTGGTTTTATTGTTGTTTTGTTGCCGTACACACACACAGGGACGAGACCCAGTGGCCTCTGTGTTTCCATATTTACATCTATAAAGTTTTATATAGCAGAAATAACTCGAGTCATGGCAGTTATAACCCAACATAACTCAGCTTTTGTGAGGGGTTTTCAGGCATCCCACCCTAATGGTTAATATATCATTAATATGGTGTTGTATGTTCAGCGTTTCACTGTCTGTGGAGTTGTGTACAAACCTCAACCTTCATAAGACCGATGAGACACTTCTGTACAGCAGCAGAGCTGCTCATTTCTGAATCCAGAAAGATTAATATAAACCAGCGTAAATGAACATCGTCAAAAGATAATTAAGCTACAGCCTTTTCTGGCTTTCATACTTATGAATGTGATCAGAATTCATTTTTTCCTGAACAGAAGAACACGCTGGTACATCGTAGATCTTGCTCAAATTAATGCTATCCATTCTGGTAATCACTGGCTGGGAAATCATGTTAAATGAAGAGTAAAATTAAACATTATTAGATGAATTGTAAATTAAATTGAGTATTATTTTTGGTGTCACATCATATTAGACGTTGAGACTCCGGGAAGCCCTGCAATAAATAAGCACATGTAGACGCTCAACCGTTTGGACTTTATTTGCATGTCAATTCCAGCTAGCGGCTCTGGTGTGTCTGCGTGGCTGTCGGCTGTTAGTGTGGTTGGTGTTGGTGAGGATTGGAGTGAATTGATGGATTCAGGCATGTGTTACACACAATGAGCTTGACTGACTGAGCAAAAGATGCCCTTCCCCTCCTCCCTACAGTTCACAGGCATTACCATCTTAATAAGGAGGTTGATTTAGCCCCCAGGCTGAGGAAAGAGGGGCAGCGAGGCGGTAGGGCAGGTGTGCTTATGTGGGTAAAGTAGAATTGACCCCATCCCATTAAAGAACATGGGATATAAAGGGCCAGGAGAAGTCCTGAAGTCCCGAGGCACATGCATGTGTGTGTTTCTAGTACACTGACAGCTTAAAACCACCTGACTCACCATTTACCAGCCATTTTACCTCTGTTTCAGAGTAAAAAAATATATTTATGCATTTGGCAGATGCATTTATCCAAAGCATCTTGCATTTCTTTGTTGGTGTTCCTAGTGCTATATTGTTTGCGATACAGGAATGTAGAATAGGTCTCTCTTTTTTTCATTAGTGATTTATTAAATCATTTCATCTTGATTGTGAGTTTGCTGGAATCCAGTGCATCAAAACATTATCCAATAGCTTTTGTGGCCTAGGTGATGTCAGCAGGAAAGTAAAATTGTTTCACAGATGGATCATAAAAAATAATCTGAATAATATTGATTGATTGATTTATTGCTTTTGTGGTACGACACACAATGGTATAAAATGTGGTATAAAATGTTTTGTTTTTTTTGTTGTCCTTGTTGTTTATTTATTCCTATTTTCATAGTGTATCAAAGATAATTAACTGTTAGTGTCCTATTAAATGTATTTATTATTTTTTACAATTTATTTATTCAGCTTGACAAAACATACAACAAAAGAGAAACACATAAAATGTGTATATTTTATAACTTGTGGTAACATCATCAGCAACTAGATATTTATTTATTTTTTTAATTTTTATAGTGTATAGAAGCTAAATAAATAGTTTATGTAACATAAAACAATTATATATATATATATATACAAGCTATAATGTATGACTTTTGGAAATGCAGGAAAAGTCATACATTATAGCTTGTTTTAACATCTTTGGCCAAAATGATGGCCATTAATTGCTGTCGTTGTTTAGTGAAAGCAGAGCCACTATTTTAATGAATATTACAAAGGTAGTTATTAAGTAAGTACAGTCTTTTCAATTACAGGAACACACACACACACACACACACACACACACACAAAATAACATGTAATTTTAGAACTGTTCTTCTAAGACCTTCCAAGCCCAGCGAGGGGTCTCACTCTCCACAGAGAAGTGGAGACAGCTAATTTCCCACCCTCTCTACAAGGGATTCAGGTTTGAGAAGGACACATTGTCATTCCTCTCTTAAGTGAATAATAGCCCTTCTCCTGGTGTTAGAAATTTGGGGAGTGATCGTCTAATCGCTCTGTACTGCCGGCTGATGGATCAGCGCGCTGAGCTGAGAGCTTGTCAATAGTAGCTCGGTAATTAACAGAGTGGCATGAAGCAGGAGGGAGATCAGACAGCCGGATTAGTTCTGCCAGGTTCTCCTCAGCAGTCGATACACATAGAGACAGAAACCCAAGTGCCCCAAGACTCATTAACATACCTACACCAGATAGCACCTTTAAATTAGCCAGACGATATCTCTCTTTTCTGCTGTACGTGCTTTGTGACGTCTGATCAAACAGGTGAGGGAGTTCAATAAACTTGAAATACTAAAGGTAAGAGTTTTAAACAGACTGCGAAGTCCAAGTATAAAATTTGACATGCATTGTTGAGGAATTGATTATTTTTAGAACCGATTTTTGCTTGGGGATTTTTTCATGAGTGAATTTTGTTGTGAAATGTGCTTGTCACTCCTGGAAATTGTGTACAGAATGGAATTAAAGTAGTTTGTGGTAGTTTTAGGCCTGAATGATGATAACTATAGGGATATATATATATTTTTTTTTTTAATACAACTGTATACTGGTTTTGGTCTTATTATAACACTCTCTGTCCATTAAGCAACATTAAGTGTTTTCTTTATAATGGTTTTCTATGGGGAAGAAAATGCGTAACATGCAATTTAATGTGTTGAGTACATGTTCTGGGCTCTTACGCTTTCATGCAGGGGCGTAGCAATCTTTTCAAAAGTGCGGGGGATGGATGTGGTTTGTTTATAAACAATAAAAACGATGAATACAGTGACAGAGGGGTACAAAATGCAGGGCTTCATGCTTCTTGTCTGTCTGCTTCGTGTCTGCCTTTTCCTCCCGCTTCATCTCTGTCTTCCTCACTCCTGGCCACATCCTCACATACACCCTAATCAAAACATTTGAAATGAAAACACACCAGACACACGTGTGCACCTGGGGTGAAAATTAGCACCACCCATGACACAAACACACACACACACACACACACACACACACACACACACATGGCCTCTCTTCGTTCATAGACCTCTTTCAGAAACTGTAACATTCATTTCATTGCTCACCTGTGAACCTTCTCTCTGAAACTGATGCCTCCAGCAACTTCCTCTCCTAAAGTGGTAATAATGGGCAGTGGTAAAGGAATAGGGACAAACAGTTACAGCTGTGGCACTAGCAAACCTCAGTGAATATTGAAAAGTAATATCATGAAATAAATGCAAACAATATCTAATGGGAATAGGCTACTGTCGTTTAATGTCAAAAATGTTAAACTTTCAGCTTTCAACTTCACTTACAGGATTTATCTTGAAAAACGTGTCAATCTTCTCCTGCCTCTTTCTTTTCTGCATCTTAATGATACTGCGTGACAAAAAGACAGTGGTAAGCTTGATAGTGACATGGGTTTGACAGGACTGTGACTAAGACTGCTAAATTTTGCTTACTTGCGCCCTGAAAAGGGGAGAAAAAAAACGCCCACACAAAGCTTTTTCTCTGGTGTTATAAATAATGTAACAATTTACTTTTTTTAAACAATAAAATAATATACACTTTTCTTTCATAGTTCTTCAGCAGGTAAGCAAACAATGTCATCATTTCTCACTTTTTTCTCCTCAACAGGTAACGTTACAATCAAACACAACAGATCCACAAAAGTATTCAGCTAATCAACAAACAATGCTCAAAATATCAAAATCAGTTGCACTGGCAATGAACCCATAAATACACTGCTTAACAATGGCAGTTTGCCCCCCCTCCTCGTCAATTCCCTGCCTTCTTCATCACAGTTATGTTATACATTGCATCCCACATAACGTTACATAACCAAATTTAGCTAGCTGCTGAACAATATCCCAATAATAGCAATTAGCATTAGTCTAAAAAAAGAAATATAATACCGAAAACACTCAACATGTCAACAAAACGATTACAGAACATCTTCCCAAACACATATCAAGCTTATTTAAAAACATCGAAAGCATAAACACTCATTCAAAGTACCTGGAAAAGGGAGATGTAAATAACCATAACCATAACCATAACTTAAGGCAGAACAGCCAATCATCAGCTGGTCACACTCAAAGCCGGTGTCATGTTTGAGAGGGAGGGGGAGAGGAGGCAGCCGGCGAGCACAGACACAGAGCGGCCAGAGAAACGGAGGAGCAACTGTAGTAGTGATGGGTCGTTCGCGAATGAGCCGACTCTAAGAGCCGGCTCTTGTAGGTGAACGATGGGAGCTGGCTCGCATTTCTGAAGAGCCGACTCTATTAAAAAAAAAATAAAATAGCCTATAGAAATTAAATCATTATGTAATAATGGATGCATTTTATTTTATTTAAAATAACTGACTAATTCAAAAACAAATTAGTATAGGCCTAAAGCGCACATATTCATCACACACACTCAAAAATGATACTCCTAAGTAAGGGTCTGCAGCGAATCACAGCCAACCGCCAGAGAGAAGCAAATGTAACCACAGGGCAAGTGATAGAGTTGATAGACACCCTATGTTCATCAATGGCCAGAAAGCTTTATAGAATGGAATATAATCACGTGCTATCAGAAACCGCTGCACTTGACCCCAGGTTTAAGAAGTTAGCCTTCACATCCATTACCTCTGAGAGGGTCTCCTCGAAAACAGGACAAATTATTACTGAGAAAAGAACCTGTATCAACCCCTCGAAAGTAAGGCAGCTTGCATTTCTGAATGCAAATCTCTCATAAAATAAAAATATGATCTGCATTGTGTGTGTGTGTGTTCATGCTAGTTATACAAAACATAACTAGTGAGATAGTTCATGCTGGTTATATGACATGCCAAAAAAGAGGGACCAATTTAATCCTTTCAGTTATTTATTTTTCTTTAATATGGGTTCTATTATGTTGTTCAGATTCAGATTGTATTTGTTTTGTAATGTTGTTGTTTCTATACATTTAAAAGTTGTAATTTAAATGCAAATGTTTAATAGTATTCTTTTTCATAACAAATCAATGCATTTTTAAAGAAATTGTGAGACATTGTGAGTGTGATTTCATTTAATAATTTAATTAGAATTGTTTTCACACCTATCATAGTCAAAACATTGTTTTTTAAAGAGCCGTTTGTGAGCCAAAAGAGCCGGCTCTTTTCAGTGAGCTAAGTCAAATGAGCTGGCTCACGAAAAAAAGAGCCGAAATGCCCATCACTAGACTGTAGTAAGGCATTTGTGCAAAACTGCGGAAAAACTGCAGAAAACGTGCAGGTGTTGAACCCTCTCACCGCGACGCCCCTGCTTTCATGGTTTTCTATATTAATAAGGTGTGTGCTGAATTTGCCTATATATATATATATATATATATATATATATATATATATATATGAACCACTATTGTGTCTTGTCAGATCATTGATTTTGCAAGTCGTAATTTAGATTTTTAAAGTAGCAATTTGGCATGTGATAATTTCAATGTATGACTTACAGTAAGTATGTCATATGTTTTTTCCCTTATGTGCCAGAAATTGTCTTCCATACCAACAGTATTCTGACAATATCTTGGGATCAAATCCCAGGCAAGTTTGGTTGCAATGCAGTTTACTTTTGATACATGCATAAATGCAAATTAGAATTAAAAGCACACCAGAATATTTTTAACACATCTCTTTGTGTGTTCCAGCTATATGGGTTTGGAATGAGATGATGGTGAGTTAATGAGTTTAATTTCACACAGTTTTCATTTTTGCATGAATGATTTCTTTAAGCACTCAGAATATGAACATTTTTAGAAGCAGTGTGTACATGACCTACACTACTTCTCTCAGAACAGTTTAAATACATTTTTGATTATATAATCCAAACACCAGCACACGTTTGCTGAATCGGAAGAAAATGTTTAAATGAAATGTACTAACAATATATAATTTTTACATATTTTTATGTAAATATAAGCTGGTATACTCCTAAAATTGACAAGAAAATGACTAACACAGTATATACTGTCTGTACTGTGATGTGGAAAACAGCCGTTTATTCAAGTATAGATGTTACATTTTCATTGAACTGTATTGATTTCAGAAGCTTGAAATATCAGGCAACTTTTTGGAGACTCAATAATTGTAAAACACTATAATATGCAAAAAGTAATCCTTTAACTGTGAACTCCCCATAAAACCACTTCACACATTTTTTTCACTTAAAATAAATCACTTCATATATACATAATACAACCACAAGGCCAGAAAATCATAAATTTCTCCATCAAAACATAAATAATGATGAGAGGAAAGGTCTGTTTTAGTTTTATATATCCTATGTCTGTAGTGGTTTCAATGAGGTGACCATATAAAAACAGCCCTCTTAACAGAACAGAGTTCAATGGAAATTTCCCAATATCCGTTTGGCTCAAATATTGCATTTGTTGCCAAATGATCAAACGTCATGGTGGAACTTTTGACAGTCGGGCCTGAGAGCTTCATAAATACGAGAGAATGAGAGTGAAATGGCTCTGGCCCGGGATCGGTCTTTGACAGTCAGCTCATTAGAGCACAACTCGATGCTGGACAGTCTGAACGGTGCTTAAAACACACTGAAACAGCCATTCACCATTCAGCCTGCCGCTCTCACAGCTAACAGCTCGACCCAGCAGGCGTCTGCGCTTTTACAACATCCCCATTATGAAGTGGAACAGGTCAGTGCGTGAACGGGTGAGAAGCCGCTTTCAGCGCCGCTGCATATTACATGCTTAGCCTATCAGACACAATTACTGTTTAGAAAAGGGCTGCTTGACCTTTAACAAGAGAAAGAGAGCTCATGCGCTCACGCGGGCCAGCCCTGACTACTTTAACAGAGTACAGTGCAGGACGTTGTGGGTCACGTTCAGCAGAAAACAGCCTGGTGGCTTTTAATAACGGGGCTTTCCTGTTTCTGACACTGTACGGCGTGTGAGGAAGTCTGAACAGACGTGAATGTTAAACTTATACGACTGGTAGCGACACGGTGATTCAATACGAAGCTTAAATTTGAAGGGAAATTTATAGATTGAGAGCCGCAAAACTGTATTTTAACAGGCAGGGATGTTAAAGAGACCATTGATGATGTTCATATGGATGCCATTATGGACCAAAATTAAATATAGGCTGGTATACTCCTAAAGGTATTCATAAGCAAATCATAAAGCTACAACAAAGTCTGTAAGATTCAACCTGTGATACATTAATAGACTTTACATTTGAAGCAAGAAATGCATTTAAATACTATAGAGTGCATTAGAGCCACCACTGAAAAGAGCCGGCTCTTTTGGCTCACAAACGGCTCTTTAAAAAACAATGTTTTGACTATGATAGGTGTGAAAACAATTCTAATTAAATTATTAAATGAAATCACACTCACAATGTCTCACAATTTCTTTAAAAATGCATTGATTTGTTATGAAAAAGAATACTATTAAACATTTGCATTTAGTGAGGAAAAGAACTTCAATCCCACAATGCATTCTGAATGGACGCAGCCTCAGAAGTCATGCCCACGGACCATTGGCTGAATGTCTTTTGCATGAGGCACACTGAGCTGGAAACACTTCAGGAGTTTCAAAGTCGTCATCTGATTGGTTAAATCATACAGGATTCCCGGGAGACGTGTTTCACATTTTTTTTACGTTCCACCTGGAAACAAAGATGCCGAAATGCCAAACCCTCTCATGGAAGAAGAAAGCCGTCGTGTTTTCTACCTTCTGCCGTCAGTCTGAAGGTCTGGCAATGCGAGTCTACATTGTGAATGAAATACTAGAATAAAATAAAATTTATTGCAAAATATACATGTCCACGACTCTCTGATTGGTGGAATTGTTTATACAGCATCATAGGTAATGCAGTTTTTCACCACAAAATCAGCTGTTAAACATGATTATTTAATAAAATAAGTTTTAATACTGCAAACAGATGACTTCTGTCAAAATAACTGTGAATTTGTCTTTAAAGGTATATACAGTGCCCTCCATAAGTATTGGAACAGTAAAGACAAATTTGTCCTGTTTGCTGTGGAGTCAAGAAATCTGTAAATATGATTAAAAGATGAATATGAGACACAACTACAGAATGTCACATTTTATTTTTGGGTGATTCAGCACAAAGATATTTTACCAGCTAAGAAGATCAGCACTTTTAGAGTTTCATCTCCCATCTGATGTGAGCATAAGTATTGGAACAGTTGCCTCACAGGTCTTTCTAAGTATGCAGCTGTGTCCTGATGCATTCATTCCTCAGATATTAAAAGCAGGGAATGTGTCTTATCAAGTATATCCAGTGCTTCTGCATTCTAAGTCTTGGATCCGATGATGACACACACAAACCAGGATGAAGACGAGGAAGCCGACTCTGAAAGAAAAACATTTTTGGATGAATTTGGATGCTAAAAGAAAAGATGAAGTCAATTAGAACTATAGTAAAAACAAAGGGCATGGAGAAATCAAGACTTTGGGAACTACCGGTGACATCAGCAACCATTGACAACCTGATCGGCTGAGAAAAACAACAGCAGTTGATGACAGACAAATCATAAAAGGTGTGAAAATGAACCCTAAGATACATGTCTGTAAAATCACTAACAACCTCCAGAAAGCTAGGGTGATGCTCTGTCAATCTATAGTCCGCAGGAGAATTTGACACAGAATTACAGAAGCTACACAGCTTGATGCAAACCTCTGATCAGCACCAAAAATAGAAAGGCAAGATTCTTCACAAATGTGAGCAGGTAGAGTTTTGGAACTGAGTTGATGGACCAATGAGACAAAGATTAACCTTTATCTAAGTGATTGGAAAGCAAGAGTGTGGAGAAAAAAGCACTTCATATTGGATCAGGACAATGACCCAAAACACCCTGCCAGTTCAGTCAAGGACTTTATCATACTGTACGTGTATATTTATTTTAGTTACAGCATTCACCATCACGGGCTAATGGACAATGCCAACCTACCAAATGTTGACCTTTGACCTGCCTCTGACTAGCCATAGTAAGTAGCAAATCATGCTTAACCGCTATTGCGGAAAGGCTATTTAACAAAAAGATATGAGTTCTTCCATTTGTTCCACACAACTTCCTGTTTCAACAGGAAATATGTAAACACAGCAGAGAAAATGTCTCAAGTCATCTAAATGTAAGAAACACTGAATAGAACAGATGTAAACTCCTTAGTTCTGATAACACCTGTAAGGTGAGAAATTATTTGTTCTTTTAATTCGGTCTGAACCTCATTAACTGATAATGAACGCACATACAAAGCAGGACAATATCACAGCAGTGGCTTACAGTTGTCTGAACTTATCCAGAACATGTGTGTTAGTGCTCCTTTTTCCTTTAATGATGCACACATGCACTTTAGACTGATTTGACCCTACAAAAGTACACACAAAAAAATAATGCCGAATTTTGATTGCTTCACTTGAAACAATGAGAGAACATGCAAACACTCGGTGGAGCTCGACGCTTAGCGTCTGCATGTTTAACAGTCTGGGACGACTTTGTAATTGGCTCATTTTAGATATCAGACCCCCATGTAATAAAAGGTCCTGAGATTCATGGATGAATAGTAACATTCGTCCTGAGGCCAGTTGCTTTTAATTCCCATTTGGTAATGTCAGTGGGCCACAATAACAAAACATACATATGTAAACATGCTAAAAAACAATGAATATCAATAAATATCAGCATTGTGATATGTGGCTCGACGAGTGCTGCTGTATTTAGATGGTATCATTTTACATTTTAATCAAATAAGGGAAAATCATGATGAGTGAAGACAAATAGTATTTAAAGCACGAAGATAAACTGATTTCTGCTAATTTCTAAGATGCAATACGTTCTTATGTCCTCATCATATCTGGTTTAAAATTTAATTTCATCATTAGATTCCAGGTTTTCCACTTTTTTTTGGGGGGGGGGGGGTCTAATTTTAATATTTTTTAAATAAAACATAAAAAAAAAAAAACGGTTTAGAGAGGGAAAGTTTCTTTTCTCTGTGCCAATTTCCATCCTGTTAGTATTTTGTAAAATAATCAAAATATTCTGAAGTTTTCATGAATAAAATGTAAGTATCTGAAGTTTAATCACAGCATATTACTGCTGCACTCTTTTAATTTACAACACATGAGTTACGGTTTCAACGTACTGTAATGCATGATAGACGTGGCCCACCTAATGCTTCTGTAACGGCAGGCCAGACAAATCCATTTCCCGTCGCTTCACACATACAATATTCAGGAATACTTAATATCTGTCAAGAGCCAGTGATAATATTATTATTGCTCTAAAAACATTAGTCCACAGTGAATTTGCTGCATTATTAGTTTGACTGAGCTGAAAATGCGGAATCATCCCCATTTCAGAGGCTCTAAATAAATAAATGTCTCTTTCCTAATGGACATGCCTACTTAAACATCGCATCCATTATTAATCCAACAGAATATCTGACAGATGAGCTACAATAACATCCCGTTCCCCGTTCGGCCTGTTATCGACTTGAGTGCGCAGATAAACGAGCTTTACCTATCCCGAACGAAAGCCCTTTAGATGAGGGCACTGCTAAGCCTGATTTAATGGACAATTTTTTAAGGGAAGAACTGCTGACCAGAAATGTTCAATATTCTAACCTCCGCTCCTGTATACGCACCTTACCCCGAGCCCAACTGAAATGTGGCTTTAATTAGCGAGAAAAAATCCTATCAAAGCTAGTTTGGCATTAAATATTCAGCTTTCTTTTCCAAGTAGATCAAGAGGGCTTAAACAGAAGCTATTCTTGACTTTAAATAGCCTTAAAAAATACGTGCGAGATCTGTGGGGATAAAATTGCACCTTGTTAGGTTATAACCTAACTCTTTATTTGCCTTCGCCGAGCTTTTTAATGGCCCTATCTGCTGCGGAGCAGGGCTTCCGTGTACAGATACACTATTAGCCTTGTCACTCGTTTAATAATGACGGTTTATGAGCCATCTCCTTTACATATTTACTGTCCTTAGCCAAACAGACTAGCATATGCCCATTTACAATGTCCTGCATTGCTCCGTCGGGGATTCCTGGATGTGGCTCCATTTGGTTATATACAAAACTCCTCCCTCAAGGGACGGCATTAGGCGTGACCTTTCACCTCTCCAAATACCCTGTGGTTTATGTGCTCTAATAACATGTGGCAAATATTTACCAGCCCGTGTTTTGATATATTGGAGCACCACTGTGAATATTAGAAGATATTTTCTGCTCAATCGGGTTCCGATGTCAAGGTAGACGCACACCCTGGAGAAAATACAGTGCGGTGCACAATACGCCGCCTGTTCTTTCTCTCTCTTTTCAGAGCCTGGCTGCTGGCTTACATAATCAGAGTGAATGGAGGCAGATTAGTCAGCATGCATATACATTTGAAAAGTTGTGTGTCCCCAGCGCACATTGGCTGTGCAGGCTGCTGTTATTGGGTTCTCACCAGAGGCTGCGGCTCTTTAGGAGGACAAGAGAGTGTGTGAACACTTCAGGCGGTAGATTTAAAGCTGTAAATGGATTATTTCTTGGATATTAACCACCCCGAACAGCCAGATGGCTTCTGGGAGCCTTCCAAAGCCAAAAATACACACACAAACACATAGGAGCCCACCAAGAAACTGGAGTCTTTTAATCCTCTGGGTCACAGGTCACCGACAATGGTGCAAATAATACATCTAACTGTAATTAGGATATCAATAAATCAATAAATAAATTATATATATATATATATATACATACTCACCTAAAGGATTATTAGGAACACCTGTTCAATTTCTCATTAATAAAATTATCTAATCAACCAATCACATGGCAGTTGCTTCAATGTATTTAGGGGTGTGGTCCCGTTCAAGACAATCTCCTGAACTCCAAACTGAATGTCAGAATGGGAAAGAAAGGTGATTTAAGCAATTTTGAGCGTGGCATGGTTGTTGGTGCCAGACGGGCCGGTCTGTGTATTTCACAATCTGCTCAGTTACTGGGATTTTCACTCACAACCATTTCTAGGGTTTACAAAGAATGGCGTGAAAAGGGAAAAACATCCAGTATGTGGCAGTCCTGTGGGCGAAAATGCCTTGTTGATGCTAGAGGTCAGAGGAGAATTGGCCGACTGATTCAAGCTGATAGAAGAGCAACTTTGACTGAAATAACCACTCGTTACAATCGAGGTATACAGCAAAGCATTTGTGAAGCCACAACACGCACAACCTTGAGGTGGATGGGCTACAACAGCAGAAGACCCCACCGGGTACCACTCATCTCCACTACAAATAGGAAAAAGAGGCTACAATTTGCACAAGCTCACCAAAATTGGACAGTTGAAGACTGGAAAAATGTTGCCTGGTCTGATGAGTCTCGATTTCTGTTGAGACATTCAGATGGTAGAGTCAGAATTTGGTGTAAACAGAATGAGAACATGGATCCATCATGCCTTGTTACCACTGTGAAGGCTGGGGGTGGTGGTGTAATGGTGTGGGGGATGTTTTCTTGGTACACTTTAAGCCCCTTAGTGCCAATTGGGCATTGTTTAAATGCCACGGCCTACCTGAGCATTGTTTCTGACCATGTCCATCCCTTTATGACCACCATGTACGCATCCTCTGATGGCTACTTCCAGCAGGATAATGCACCATGTCACAAATCTTGAATCATTTCAAATTGGTTTCTTGAACATGACAATGAGTTCACTGTACTAAAATGGCCCCCACAGTCACCAAATATCAACCCAATAGAGCATCTTTAGGATGTGGTGGAACGGGAGCTTTGTGCCCTGGATGTACATCAACACAAATCTCCATCAACTGCAAGATGCTATCCTATAAATATGGGCCAACATTACTAAAGAATGCCTTTAGCACCTTGTTGAATCAATGCCACGTAGAATTAAGGCAGTTCTGAAGGCGAAAGGGGGTCAAACACAGTATTAGTATAGTGTTCCTAATAATCCTTTAGGTGAGTGTATATATATATATATATATATATATATATATTATCAGATGAACAATTTAAATTGTGTTAAATATTTGATTATGATTTAAATATTAAACATCATCTAGGTAATGGGTAATATTTGACATATGCCACAGTTTAAAAGTTTGAGTGGATTTTAAGAAGTCTATCACATTCTTGAATGAAATATTCAAATGTGTACATATTTTCTTTATCTATATCAAGTATAGATCTCTGAGAAGGAAAATAACCATTATATTATCATTAGAATTTCCTAGATATGTCTCTCTATCTCCTCAGCTCTGTGATAAAGTGTTCAGAAGCTAGACATCAGTCCTGACAAAGACCGCTGCGATATTCCCTATTTCATATGCAGATGTGCAAAACCTTCAAATTAGACCTTCACGGGAAAGTACATACATTATAACTGTTAATTGCACTGCTGCTAAATTATAGAAATGCCAGCGTATGCCATATGTAAGCCTAACTAAACTTGCCAAGTATATTCCAACTTTCACACTTCTAATTGGCTGCTTCCTTGAAATCCTCCCAGACATGTGGAGCACGGGCCTTTTTAAAAATGATTAAAAGACTTTCCTCTGTATATTTTACATGGGAATATTCCTTTTTTTGATGAGGACTAATTGAGTAGAGTGAACAGGGAATGTAATTCCATTTTTATGTGTTGGCACTTCTTGAAGTGAATCAAGACATCAGGGACGTCTCACCTGATAGATAAGTGAAAGTGAAAAGTGAAGGTGACATGACATTCAGCCAAGTATGGTGATCCATCTTTAAGTAGCATAATTTGTTAAGTTAGCGTAATTGTTAGGAAGGCTAATATCTGGCTTTTTCTTCTGGCTTGGATAGTTTTGAGTTACATTTTGACAAAACCTGTCAGATCTAAGTATTATTGTTTTTTTTATGTTATTTTTTAACATGATTCTTTTATTATTATTATTATTTTGGAACAAATGAGGTCTCTGTTTAAGAACGCCGGCTCGCAGCTGCAGGTTCCGCTTCTTTAGAGCACCGCATATGAACGCGCATATATGTTCAGGTTGCCTGAACATAGTTTAACTGTCTGCCACAAGTTGATCTTGTAATAAAGGTCTTCCCGAGGAAAAACACGCTGTATTTTTACATTCATTGCATTTTTTTATTATAAAAATCAAATAATTAATTATATTATAAAAATATTAATGATAAATCGATAGTCGTTCATTAATTCTCCCGACGATCGACTAAGGAAATTTAATCGAATGCCCATCCCTAGTGAACACACACCCAGAGCGCCCTGGAAGCAGTTGGGGGTTCGATGCCTTGCTCAAGGGCACCTAAGTCGTGGTATTGAAGGTGGAGAGAGAACTGTACATGCACTCCCCCCACCCACAAATCCTGCCGGCCCGAGACTCGAACTCACAAACCTTCAATTGCGAGTCCGACTCTCTAACCATTAGGCCACGACTATCTGATGATTTTATCTTACAGAAATCAAAGGTTGTAATGCGATAGGGTCAAATGCTTTGTTTAGTTGCTTGCACTTTTAATCTAAAGCAAATTACAGTTGATTAATTTCATGGACAGTCCCTCTGGAGCAACCTGGGGTTAAGTGTCTTCCTCCAGAGCGCAATGGTAATACAGACGGTTAGAGACTCTCCAGTCAGGGTCACTACTTGTTGGGATTGTACCTGTAACCTTTGTGTGTGGGCAGTGCAGTTCCTTACCATGTTGTTTAGCACCTTTGAGTCTTTGATGTGGTTTAGTAATGCTAATAGCCTTAAATTAGCTAAATGATGTACAGTAGCTATAAATGCATTTGGACACTTAGTGTAATGCTAATTATTATTATTAAAAGTGTCTAAATGTCATTGCATTAGATGAAATGGCAAATCAACTGCCATTTATTTCAAATAAACACCAGAATAAATAAATAAATACTTTCTTGTTATTTTTGTCTTGTTTTTCATTATATTAGTCTTGTTATCTTAAATAATATATCAAGGTTTCTGATTTTTTTTTTTTTTTTTTTAATAAATCAATGTTATTTTTTCCCCATAAGTTTATTAGGTTTAAGTGTTGTCAATAAATACGTAAATAAATTTATACATAAATACGTAATACATGCATACATAAGAAGTATTGGTTCGCATAATTAAATTAATTAAAAGTTCATAATCATAATTTGCTAGAAAGTTTGCTAATGCCACTTGGATTGATGACAATCTAATGCAATATCATACATAACCAAATACTTATGATCAGATAATTATGATCAAAGTTAGATTTTTGTGATTCCATTGTGGGGGTTTTTCTTGATCTAGAAGTTTTAGGTTTGTTTTCCCCTTTGGTTTTAGTTATTTTACTAGGTCATATTAAATTAACTTATTTTTATTTATTTATTGATTGATTGATTGATTGATTTATTATTATTATTATTATTATTGGGGGGAGTTGGGTTTAAAAAAAAAAGGTTAGCTTTCTTATATCTTCTTTCGGTTTTCTTAATGTTTTTATGGTTTAAGTTCCAGTTAATTTTAAAAACCCTGTTTTAGTGTCACATGATCCTTCAGAAATCATTCTAATTTCTTGATGAAACATTTCTTATCAATGTTCCCAGTACTTGTTGAGGTCAGCGTAGGCTATTGTATTTAGTGTACACTAATATCATACTGTGTATACTCAATTTAATTCCACTTTATTATCTAGGGCCTTCACTATATTTTTGTGCTAATGATATAATTATGGTATCCTACAATACATATTGTGCTTCGTGATTGTATATTGTACATTAACCTTTTTCACGTGAGTTAAAATCCCTCTACAGATGGCTTCACCACCATAGTTAAGTTTGCGTGGATTTGCATGTCTCCGCAGTTCTTCCAATGGGGAGACTCGATAAGTAAATGTTCTCCATGCGTTTGTCACATGATTAACCTACATGTGAAGCTATCAACGGCATGATGTGGCTTCCCGTTCATCTGCATGTCCTCCCCACTCACTGCCTACTTAACTTGCAAATTCTTCTGAACTGTAACCTACTGTCTTATGGCCGTTGATTCTACATGTCCCTGTAGATGGGCTGTCATCAGAGGAGTGTGTGCGTGTAAGCAGCGGCTTCACACGCCACGTAATTGTGCCAGGAACTGTGAGGAATTCGGAGGGAGTTGTGATTCGGACTGGCGATGCGTTTCCTGTCCTCCCACGTTCTCATTTTTCACCACATACAGAACCAAAGAGACGTGCACGAGATTCGCGCATGATCTGATCAGGGGGATTGAAAGATTGCTGTGAATGATTCACATGGTGTTTTACCAACCTATGCAGCGTGAAATCTGGTTTTATTTACTAACCAACAGGTTAACCAGGGACTACACTGATAAAAGTGTAAAATTGGAAGTAAATTTCACAAATAATTATAAAAGGAACAGTTCACCCCCCCAAAAAATATAGGCCTATATATCATCCTCAGGTGATCCAAGATGAGTTTGTTTCAGCATTGGAACAGGTTCGGAGGAACTCAGCATTACATCACTTGCTCACCAATGGATACTCTGCAGTGAATGGGTGCTGTCAGAATGAGAGTCCAAACAATTGATAAAAAATATCTCAACTCATTCACACAACACCAGTCCATAAATTGACATCTTGTGAAGTGAAAAGCTGCATGTTTGTAAGAAAAAAGTTAGAGCAAATCCATTCATTTTGTTTTTGAAGTGAAGTGCCATTCAGCCAAGTCAGAATTCATGCTCTGCATGTAACCCATCTAAAGTGCACACACACTGTGAACACACACCCATAGCAGTGGTCATCATTTATGCTGCAGCACCTAGGGAGCAGTTTGGGGGTTCGGTGCAGAGGCGTCGTGCCCATTCAAAGTGAGGGGGCACGTGCCCCCTCAGATTTCTGAGCCAAGTGGATTTTAAATGCAGCTTCCAAACGAAAAAAAAAATTGCAGAATAATATTTTTTATATATTTGATACAATCACAGTGGTGAGAATAGATCGTTCAGTGCACAGCATCAGCTGCTAAATTCAAATCTGCGTTCGCTGGCTGGCGCTGAGCCAGAGACAGACGCGTTCGTACAACGCTTCATGATAACCAATCAGAAACTATTCTGTTGCGCTTATGGATGCAATGGCCAATCAGAGACGTCCAGAAGAGTCATCACTGAAACGCAGTGTTTTGTTCACTTGCTCGCTGACTGAATTATTTAGCGAATTCTCTCATCAGAAACAACAAAAAGTGCAGATGTGCATACGAATGTAAGTAAGATATTAGTTTCATAATGTAAAGTGCCTCAGTGATTTTAATGGGAGTTTTTGAGAGTGCCTGAACTCTGGCTAGACTGAATGAAAATGTTTTTTGATAATGTAAATGTTCTTTACTCTCTGTAAAATGAAAGTGTTAAAATAAGTATCTTACAATATTGTTATTAAAATTTACATTAAATGCAAATTCAGTCGTATTAAAAATATTTTATGGCATGATATGGCACTTAAGTAAAAAGTCAGGTTTTTATGTGTAGTTAATAGATTACACTACATTTCCATATATTGATCAAATAACAATCTATAAAGGTGCAAAACGCGTTTACCTACACATATTTGAGAAACGAGATATTTCCTGATATATTAAGCATGTTTGGAATTGTTTTGAATAAAAAGGAAAAAAAATAATAAAAAAATAAGCCTATATCAGTTATACAGTGCTTTCGTAGAATGACTTATAATCCCGAACCCCCCCCCCCCCAAATGTGCCCCCTCAAAAATCATGAATGCATGACACCCCTGGTTCGGTGCCTTGCTCAAGGGCACCTCAGTCGTGGTATTACCAGCCCGGGATTCGAACCCACTACCCTAGGGTTAGGAGTCAAACTCTCTATCCACTAGGCCACGAACAAGCAAGGTATTTAAACTGCAAGAAAATAAATTTTTCTCCTTGAAGTACATCATCACTCACTGTGTGAAATGTTTTTATAAATAGTCCATGAACAGAAATTCTGAAAATCACACAAATGCGCTGCATAATCATGTTTAATAAGGCTACTGAATTCTGACAGGCATGGTGCTTTTTTCATGTTTAACACTTTCACCATTCACACTAAGTGCGGGCGTAAAATAGTTTCAACTATTTTCAAATATAATTGCAATTAAGGGGTGTTCACGGCAGAACCTTGCAGTGTTTAACCTTGAAAAGACTTCCTCCACAATAATCAGCTTTTTAACAGCTAATGGCTCCGATGTAAGTTCACACTGTGCAGGCAGGGCTGTGAACAGTCCTGTTCATTAGAGATGTTAACCACTTGGGTTCCATCTATAAGGACTTATTAAGACCAGCACTCAGGTTACAGACATTTAGGTGACAGATTATGTGTACCTTGTTATCACGTTTGATCTACATGGCAGTGCTCTCACAATTAGTTATGTCTGTGATTGCATGTAGCGTCCTTTAATGAAACTGTATTTTTACCACTTAAAGGCAACATAACATAGATAATTGACCCTGTTTGCTTTGTCAATGCATGTTTCCGGTCTTATTGTGCACAGATATGTACAGGTTATAAAATATTTTAATTTAGAGACTACTTCAGATAATCTAATAACTTTCAGATGGACATAATATATATATATATATATATATATATATATATATATATATATATATATATATATATAATTTTTTTTTTTTTTTTTTATATGTATTTTACACACACACACACACACACACACACATGCACACATATATATATACATATCAAGCATGGCATGATATGGCTTATGATATTTTCATTTCATTGGATCATTTTGACAGAAGGGAAGGTTAACAGTGAATAACACCTTAAATTTCACTTTGTTGTTCACAGTAAGTATTGCAGAAGACTTCAGAAGACTTATAGCATAAATAATATTCAGAATAGTGTAAACTACTTTTATGTTGCTTTTTTTTTTTTTTTTTTACTTTTATTGATTTTATTTTTTTTTTTTTTTTATTTGGTTCTTTGAAGGCCAACATTTGTATCCGGTATAGTTGACACAAACTAAACAAAAGCCCTCATTACATCATGACCCCAAAAGGAACCTCTTCAAAACAACACAATGCTCAGATTTACACGTCCATATAAAGTACTTTTACATGAATTCAAGTTAAGATGTGCATAGCGAGTCTTAAGCAATTACGAGCTAATTGTTCCTCCTAATTGCCTTCGGAGGACTGCAGAATTCCATAGAACGTTCCAGACACAATGTTATGACAGCTCTGAACATACGAGCCAAGAGTTTGGAGTGTTCTTGTGTGCTGCTTTTTAATCTGAGCCCGGCAGATGAGAGGCTCAGTAATTGCTATATATTGCTCTTTGTTTCAAGGACCTTTGATGATCCCAAAGCCATGCCTTTATCAGAAGACAAAGTAATTAGAAGGGAAAATGAAGTGAGGGAGGGAGGTGGCGGGGGAGGACGGGGTCTCGTCTTCTGATTATCAGACTTCTCACCCTCCGTGTACACTGATTATTTTTATACACTCTTCGCCTATCAGTGTTGGTTCATGGTGAAAATGAAGATTCAAATGTGCAGTCAGCATGTTGTTGTGTTTGCGCTGGTTATTAATGATAATAAAACAAGGTGATAATGGGTCAGGTTTGATGGAAGGAAGACCACTTGTTTCTTGCTGACTGTTCAGCCATGCTGAAATATGCTTCAACTGTCAAATACATTATTATTATTATTATTATTATTATTATTATTATTATTGAATGTATAATCACTTCATTATTATTTACAGATAATTTTTATTAATTGATTTATTATAATTATTGTTAATAATTTTGTTTCTTTTTTTTAATAATTTTAATTAGTTTATTTTAGAAATAATTATTTATTTGCACAAAAAGGACATTAGTGGCGATAAAATGTATTATTCTCCTTGATAACAGCCATGAATTAAAAAATTATTTCTTCAAATTAATTCTAGTTCTAGGAATTCTAGTTTTGTAAAGACATATTAAAATATATTAGTCATAATTTATATTTGTCTAGAAAAAAAAATCAGGCATTAAAAAAAAATAAATCAGTAATTCAATTAATCTCCCTTACATTTTTTTTAATTTAGTAGTTCAGTTTTTCGCTTCAGCCATTGACATGTTTGCAGTTTTACATATTTTTAAGCCTATGCAATTATTTGTAATATGTACTTCATTGTTTCATTTTAAGTAGATTATTGTTTAATTGTAATACTGGGCTGAGTAAAACTGCCATTGTATGTGATGCATATGTGACATTTGCATGCATGTGCAGTAATGTATTTACCTAAACATGCTAAATGTCTTTTTACGCAATTGTTAAATCTCTTCATTCTCTTTTTCCGTTTTCCTGCAGTAGAGCGCAGGGTTATGAACACACACGGTGGGAGAGTTTGCACAAGTTCAGTATCAGGTTCAGATGAGGATGAAACTGATCCAGAATATCCCAGCCAAAAGGATGTGTCTCATTTTCCAGGGAATTTCCTCCTCTGTGGAGTGCAAGGAAGAGTGGCGGAGCGATTTGATATGTGGGATGTATAGGATAAAGCAGGCCAGAGGGGGTCATTCACCAGGCTTACTTTACCAGGTTACTTTATTTAAGCACATTTCTTACAGAATTTTCTGTGTGTAGCTTGAATGTTTGGAAACATACAGTACATTAATAAAGACATTATTATGAGTGTTTTTTTTTTCTTTTACCTCATCTAACAGTGTTTCCAGGAAATGGACATGGATCCATCCTGTGAGACCTCGACAGAGTGACCCAAACATTAGTAAGTGCTAGCACACATTCACACTTCTCTTTGGTCCAATGACAAATTTGTTTATGGATCTATATGTTAAGTCCTGTTTGTGTGTTCCACCGGGGAACGCTGACCTTTTCTTCCACACATAATGCATTGAAGTATTGACTTTATGACTTTGGTAATTAATTTTTATTATTTGCTTTATTTATTAATTTAAGAGGTGAAACAATTTTTCAGTATTGCTGCTACATATATATATATATCTATATATATATATATATATATATATATATATATATATATATATATATATATATATATGTAGCAGCAATACTCATATCACTCATATATCATATATAAAAAAGGTCACACCGTCTAACTCAAATTTCTTTCATCCTTTTTTGTTTGCCTGAAAAATTGTTTCACCTCCTAAATTAATAAATAAAGCAAATAATAAAAATTATATATATATATATATATATATATATATATATATATATATATATAATAGAAAAAGGAAGAAACTTAAATAATTGTATCCAGTAACTTAAATATATAATAATATTTATAATGTAATGTAATATTTATTACATATAAATATATCATATTATAAATATATGATAATTTTATTTGTTTTCCGATTATTTTATGGTGCAAAACAGTTCTATTGAAATATTCCAGTCATTTAAATGTTAAATGTATATAATTTTAACTATTCTATTGAGATATTCCAGTTATTTACATATGTGGATATTAAATACAATATTTGAATTAATATTAAATATTTAAGTATATTATAATGTTATTTTATTAGTTTATTTTCTGATTAATTAATGGAGCAAACCATCAGATTATTCATAGGAAATTAATTCTGATTGGATGAGCTACACTTGTTTATTTATTTATATTTGAGATGCATGTCCCACACTTTCATTTAGCTTTTCTTCATGTTTCCTTCTCACCCTCACAAAGGATGGCGATCCTGTTCACTGTTAGCTGGATATATTTACCACAATAATCAAAATCATACAGATGAATCAATCTATCTCTACTCATCTAAATGATGTACAATAAGTATGTGAGTGTGTTTTGTTTAGTTATATGAGTGTCAAAGTGGCCCCAGATTAAAATGATTTCAGGGTAGATTGTAAATAATTATGAGAAGCATGCTGTTGGGACTCCATTCCAGCACCCATGAAAAAAAAAAAAAAAAAAAAAACCATGAGAGAGAATGTGTGTGTGGAGAGGAAAACACAACCAGCACATCATTCAGTCACCGCAAATGGGACATATATAGGAGTTACGCTCTGTCTTTGCATACATTTTGGTTTGAAACAACACACAGCGGTTTCAGTATGTTTTCACTGGAATAAATTACAGGGCTTTTGGAGTATTACGTCTATCAGGCATGAAACGTCTATGAGGTTCAGGGGGTTTGTCCCTCTCAAGAGCAATAAAGTATTAAGATTTTCAAATATGCCAAAATATTGCTGCATTTGATAGACCGATAGCTTATTCGATCAGCCCGGAGCGACTCCCCGCAAATCTAAGGTCACAAACCCCTCAGATTTGTGAATTTGATTGACGGTCGTGCGCCTCGCTGATGAGATTTCCAGAAGTTTCTCTGGTTCGTGCTGATTTTACTGAGCTATGTGATTTGCTGGAGGCCTCATGGGACACATTGGAACACTGAACCACTGAAAGAAAAAAGAAAAAAAAAAAGTTTTGTTATGCTCGGTTCGCTCTACATACTGTTGTGCTTAATGCAGAGGGTAAAAACTGGTCACTTCTGTTTCTTTAAGATTAATCTGCCGGGAGGTCACAGATAACTGTCTGAAACACGTGCGGCTGAATCTAGTCGATTGTTCATTTCTAATGGCTCAGAAATATGGTGACACTGTAAAAATGCAACGTTCAGACAATTACGCAGGGGCGAGTCACAGTCAATGATGATTTAGGTCGAAATATGTGGATTATTTCAAACTGGCATTCCTACTGAGTGAGGCACTGACTGATGAGGGCGTTTTTTAAATAGTCTCATTCATTTCATGCAGCTGCTTCCAATCTATTGACATAAGGAGGAAATAAAAGCTAAAAGCTCCATAGTTTCACTTGTATAAACCTGATGCATTAGTGCAATGACCACCTGCATATTTTCCCCAACCTCATTAGCGTGTTCCTCTCAGACCTTCGGTCTATCAGTACCTTAGTGTGTTTAGCGTGTAATTTGAGTGAGCGTGGGATAATAAAATTATATGAAATTAAATTACATACATGAGCAAGAAAAAACAACACGGGCTGAACTCTGCATGACCGTTACCTCTTCCTGACTAAAGATTTACGAGTCAGTGGGTGTAGAGCGAGAGAAGGCCCCCATTTGGACCAAGACAAAAGGTTAGCGCACAACTCCTGATGACACTCTCCGAGCTCGTCATCTTCAAAGCGGTTCAAATTTGGACTTTCGTAATTAACAGACACTTCTTACAGCTCGTCAGCTGCGGCGGTTCCCTGGGGAGCTCTCGTCTAATGGAGAACAGCTCCTCCATCTGACGCCGTGTCGCTCAGAGTGCCACGCCACACCCCCACGCGCGGGCCACTGCTGTCGTATACCACTATGCCTTGGCACGTGCTAAGCTGTTAGCCTTAACCACACAGGAACGCTAACTGGCATACACAACCTTCATTTCAGCCCTCAGGCATTATGGGACCGTAATTCTCTTCAAACCCGAAGTGTGCTTTAACTTTGTCACATGCTAGCGTGATTGAATGTTATCCGTGCTCTAGTCTCGCCCACAGACCGCCCACAATCTGTTTGCTGACCGTCTGATGCACACAAACCTGGCAAGCGCTTGCAAAAATCGTGAAATCCAATCCATCCTAGATTCGAACTCAAGTCACATTGCACGTTTTTAGCAATCCACTGAGACAAAATTGAGTTTTTAGAAAGAAATATTCAATCAGTTTACTGAAGTTTAGCAGATCACATTCGATGTTTAAAGATAATCAGTGTTTAGTCTGAGTCACTTATTAGAAAATAAACTAGACATCGGCTTTGTTTGTTCAGACAAAGATTGCGAACACAAATTTACACACTTTGTACCTCATTTTTCTTTACATTAGTTTATCAACTGCCATTATCTGAATGCATTTTTATTAAAGTGATGGATTTTGTCTAAGCTTCACATTAAAATGTTCATTTTACGCCAATCAGAAATTTCTTTTGTCTACTATAGACCCCTGCTGAAAAAAAAATTATATTAAAAACTGTCAACACTGAAATTATATTGGTGTAAAAAAAAATCAGCTGTAAACTGATCATAAATTTTACAAAATAAGTTACAAAGAAACACCAGCAATGTGAAATAAACGTGAAAATTTGAAGTGGAAATAAATACAGAATAAATAGTATAGTACTGTAAATTGTATTTAACCTTTAGGCACCAGAGGTTTTTTAATCTTTTGACATCTTAATTTCAAAAGGCAATATCTTAAAAGTAATAAAATATAGAGACTTTCTATCAATTATAAAAATATTAAGGATGAACCATTGTTTATGTAGGGATTACATTTTCCCATCTAATTTGCATATTATGGCGTCATGTGGTGGTGGCCATCGTGAATTATATAATTTTCATGAAAAGTCACGTGTTTAAATTAAACGTTTTTTTTTGAGTGAGAGATGAAGTATTACATGTCTGCCATGTGGTGCAGGAGAGGTTGCATTAAATTTGACATCTTATTTGACAAAATCTGCCGTTTTATTCAGTGTAAACTCGACCATGGCGCCTAGAGGGTTAATAGTAATAGTGATAGTAATAGTGTTTCCTTTAAATATGCTCCAGTAATCTTTTTTTATTTCATTTGCAGATTAAAATACTGTATGCTGGTTACTGGTTTACAAAGGATTTAGTCAAGCTTGTCTTCAGCTGGTTTTAGCTAGTTGGTCAGCTGGTCTCCCATCCTGACCAGCTAAAGAAGTGGTCAAAACCCTTGTAAAACCAGCTTGCTAAACCAACTATGACCAGGCTAAACACCAGCCAACTAGCTTAGGCTTTTCAGCAGGGTTGTGGCCAGAATAAGCTGCAAAACACGTAATTTCAAGCAATATTTCATGCCGAAAGGGCAAAATTAATCCTACTGTATATGACATTACAAGCCCTTGCAATGCAAGCTTTATTTTATTTTATGTTGTGTTCAAAACTAATTCGTAGTGCAACATATTTATACATTTCCAGAACTGATGTAAGTTTTCTCTAAGTGGGAACCAGCATGAACTCTTGGCTGAGAAGCAGTTTATAGTTAGCTACCTGGATAATAACACATGTGGTTCAATACCACAACCTTTTGAAGGGCACTCTGTCACCCCCTTGAGTTCTGGAGTTTGTTACTGCCACATCAATGCAATAGTTCAGGTCAAGTGTGTTCAGTGGGTCAACAAGTTTGCAGTACATTGGTAGAGCATTCAAATAAATGTTAGCATACTTGAGTATTTTTCAGTTTCACTTGTTTGGCTGTAAGCAATCGTTTCAGGACAAGGATTTGTGCCTCTCTACGTTAGCAGGACATAAGACTGTGTACGATATTTCAATAGACGCACTAGAAAACACACTTTTAAGTTTCGTGGAGTAGCCAAACCTATAGAGTAGCTAAGTGCTGTGACTCAATAACACAAAATGATAGACAGTGATTTGTGTTTAAACTCTCTGTGATGGGTTTGTTTAATTCAGAGCCTGGCCGAGGGCTGAGAACAGGAAATATGTAGGTGTCGGGAAGATATCGCCACATTTTTTTATGGTCTCAACTATCACGGTGACAAAAAAGCATACTTCATACCCCCTCACAGCTGACGTGTGTGACATCTGGTTTTCACTTAGGCCTGCAGGAAAAATACCTTGGGAAATATGATGTCCAATATGGGGACTGGAGCTAATCTAAGCCAGCGGTACACAAATCATCTCTCACTCTCGTGCAGAAGAGAGTTCTTCTCTCCAGACCTACAATGCATCTGTAAACAAATCATAGTATTAATGGGGATGGAAATGAATCATCCATCTCCACTGGCCTGTCGCCCTGCTCATGACAACAACATGATTTCTCTTCAGGCCTTTAAGTGGGATGTGCTCAGGCAGAGAAAGAAAAAACGTGGCACGCTTTAGATCTACATGCCATAAAATATGACTGTGCAAAACTACTGTGGGTACAGCTGCCGAGATGAACACCTAGACATGCTATGGTATTGAACAGAGGGTATCCTGTAGTTTTGAGATCTAAACAGCGAGAAAAAAAAAAAGTCATTTTGAGTTTCATATTGGAATTACTAGTTAGAGGTGGGCAGTATATCTTATTTTGTATATATATATATATATATATATATATATATATATATATATATATATATTGGAGTATGTTTTTTCAGTCTTTATTCTTAAAAGTTTTGTATTTAATTCAAAGTATTACTTTATAATTTGTTTATTTACTGTATTTATGCTTTCTTTAATTAATTGTTAAATGTATGAATCATGTCTGAGTGAAAATTACTCCTGTAGTATTTATTTTAATAATATAAATTTTGCTGTTTTGATTCTTTAGTAAAAATGTAACATAGAAAACTGAAGTTTCAAATAAAAAGACAAAATATTTAAATAATGTGTAACTATAAAAATACAAAATAACTATATTGTGACATATACTATTTATATGGATAAATGGATAAATCAAAAATTCAACCACCGACCCTTTTTTATTAAAAATAGCATGGAAAACTGGCATTATTTTATTTTATTTATTTATTTATTTTAATTTATTCATTCATCTTTAGTCACTTTTATGTTCTCCATAGTAGAGTGAGGGCTGGAAATTATGGATATAACATGGGAGAACAGGATCAAGAAATGAACTCATGTTAAACACAATACCATGTTCATATCTTTGATTTACTTTAGTGTTGCATTTAATAACCCCATGTAAAAATGTGTTGATGTTGTTCAGTCAAGTTGAAATAATTGAAATAAGGACATATAGACACATATAGTACCACAGTACTTTTTTGTAATGTAACCACCATGGCTCCAGCTAACATTAAGTTTTCATTATACTACACCTGAAGTAGCCTTAGCCTTAGCATTAATTAATATTAATTATAGCAGGGCACATTAGAGATACTTCCAGCAAAAAGAAAGTTGTTAGAAGTAAATGACCTTCTAAACTTTACCCATTTTAAACAAAGTGTTAAAGCTGGGTTGAAGGTATAATTCAATTAAGATGTAACAGCAGGACGTGTGCTTGATAAGCTCAGCTTTGTTGATTAGCGGCGACGATGAACTTTAGCCAATCTCCCTACATCATTAAAACTGACATGATGAACGCCCGGCCGTACATCTCTCACAGCGTTGTTCCAGTTTTGAAGTTAAATTCTTCCAGTAGCAGGGAGGCCTATTGTTGTTGTTGTTGTTTTTTTTCTTCTAATTCGGATCTGTTTATCTTGGTGAGAAACAAACATGCTCAGTCGGTTTTCCCTCTCTTTTTGATGCACTGGTGTATGTTGGGGGTGGAGGGAATTCCCCGGGGGTTTTCACCTCCTCTGTCTCTGCTTATTGGATATTCAAATTTCAGTCAGACGTGCACAATAATACACATTTAACATTGTGTGACTGACACATTGGGAAGGTCTTTGTTTTCATAAAAACAAACACATATGCAATGACACAAACAGACAAGAACAAAACAGCGTCGGGAAGCGATGCTGACAGGCTAACATGACAAGTTAAACTAAAGCAAGGTCATGTGATGCTCTGCAAACAAAATAAGAAAATGTTTGATATTCACGAGGAAGTGAACAGCTCTGTGATCCACTCACAATGACCCCTTTAAAGGAATAGTTCATCCAAAATGAAAGTTCTGTCTTAATTAACACACTCTAATGTCTGTTCTTTTGTTTTAGTGGAAAATAAAAGGAGAATTTATGAGTCTTTTTTTTCCATGCAGTGACAGTATGAAGCAACCACAGATGTCACGCTCCAAAATGAACAAAAAGCACAATAAAATGACTTTAATGACTTTACACAAAGACTTCTTATGACTTTATCCAAAGCTTCCTGAAGTCATATGATAGCTGTGTGAGAAACAGAACTTTAAGTTGTTATTAACTGAAAATCAAATTCTGAATTAACTAAATATTCAAAATCAAATGAAAACCATCAATGCCAGGAAATTTATTTATAAAATAAACATATAAAAAACAATAGATAGATAGATAGATAGATAGATAGATAGATAGATAGATAGATATGTATATTTGTATTATGAACTGAATGAATGAATGAACTGTATGGAAGATTCTTCCAAAAGAATTCTGCTCCATGAAAATTTAAAAACGGCATTTATTTTAAATGAATTTGACCGAGATGATGGCTAGTAAACAATGGCAGAATTTCCATTTCTTTGGTGAGAGCTAACCCTTTAAGGAAAATAATACAAAATAAACAGCATCGAAAAACATTGTGCTTCACATTTGTGCAGATATAATGGAAAGACGCAGCTATATCATTAAAATTCAGATCAGATGCCTCAACATATTTAGGCAGGCCGAGGAGGAGGCTGCCCATAGCTGTTTCATTGATTGGTTGCAGGGGGCGAATGCTCAATTTCGTACCTTGAGTTATTTCGCATAACCGTCCAGATGGTATTTATCAGGCTATGTAAATTAACACAGTCAAGCTGATTGCATGTCAAAAATAAGTAGTTAAACCTCGAAGGCATTTATTTTCCATGTGCGCTAATGGGCGCTTCTTGTGTTTCTTCAGACGAGGCTCCTTGTTGAAATTCATGTTTGATAAATTCGAAGGATTTCGGGGTAATTTGGCCATCGAGAGTGCTGTTGATCCTTTTAGTGTATATTTGAACCCCGGAGAGTTGAACATCGCATCTGCATATCCGAGCTCAAATATATACTTAGAGTGATTGGTTTAAACATTAAGTTGTTGATCTTGTCCCAGATAGATTTGTCAAAACGTCAGCTGCACACCCCCCACTTTCAATTCCGAACGGTGCGACTAATCCTTAAATACCGCTCTGAAATACATCTTTACTAAATTCATTGATTGAGTTAGTCAAACTTACATTCCGCCCTAATTTCGCAGTCAGGGCATGGAAAAAATATTCCTCAATCCATTTATTTTCCATAAGGGAGGATAACCCGCTAGGCGAGTCCTTACATTTCAATTAGACGACGAATGAGAGAGGAGAAGTGGTGGTCAATGGACTGGCTGTCAGGATAATCACAGCGGACAAGCCGCCGCTGGCTCTTAATCCAAGCAGATAACAACGACCACAAATTCGCACTCTGCACCAAGATACCAGAGCAGACAAATACACGTGTCATGCTAAACCAAACACATTTAGCCCAGGGATCCCACCATTACCGGCAGATCGACACGATAGCCCTGCCGCCCTTTAAAGGAGTATTTATTTGACTGAGAAGATTGACATGGACTTGGCCTGCTAGAAAACACCAACTTATCCATTTAAAGACAAATGGCTCTGTTCGAAATGGAAAACTAGTGTGCGGTGTAAGTGAAAAGTAAGCATGCATCATGCAAAAATAAGCATTTTCAACATTGTTGTGACACAGCCTCATCAGTTTGCATTCAAACGTGTTGGACATTGGGATACAGTCCATGCATTGTGCTTTGCACATTTTGGCAAATGCAGTAAATCTGCATATTCCATGCATACAAAACCTTGCATATTTGCATTTACAGAATGCCAGTATGCTGTTCTAACAGAGCTAAGTAGAATGTATAAACACTGGTGTAATGCTTCATTTCAGCAGCTTAGCTTTGACATGCTCTACGCCCTGCTTTATGCATTTGTGTTCCAGCTACATGACGTTCATCGTTTCCTAAGTAGTGGGGACAGATTTCTCCGGTGCACCATATGTAGACAATGACGCTAACAAGTTAATACGGCAAGCATAAATGCGTGCTTTGTATTATTATAGCCTCTTAGCAACATGCTCAAGAGCCTAAAAATTAATTGCTAGACTAAGCAGAGACAGCACAAATGATTTATAATGTGGCTGGTAGTTATTTATTTTTGCATGGTATTACACTAACCGCAATGTTTTGCAAAAATTGTTAGTCAGCATCAATGAATGCAATTAGAGTTTAATGGGCTTTAAAGAGAGCATGAAGAAAACAAGCCGAAGAGAGAGAGATGCAGGGAGGGAAAAGTTGCAACATGGATTCTCATCCAATCAGGAACTGTCTCCTAGTGGGAAGACAGGCAGATCGCTGATTTTTAGGTTTAGCTATGGCTAGTTATAATGGGTCAGTTAGCCACTGCTTGTAGGTGTTCACTACAAGACATGACATGTCACTACGTCTATCAAAGGACAGGTTGTGGATCGTGTGGAGAGGTATAAATATCTTGGCACAGTCATAGATTCAAAATTATCATTTGAGTTGAATTGTGAAATGGTCTGCAAAAGGGGTCATCAACGTTTGAGTTGCCTTAGGAAACTTGCTAAATTTAACATTGATAGACACATGCTGACTTTGTTTTACTAAGCTTTTATTGAATCTATTATGTAATTTTCCATTGTGGTGTGGTATGGAAGCCTGTCAGTGAAGAATAAGGACTCCTTAAACCAAATTGTTAAATGGGCGAGTAGGATAATTGGAGAAATATTTATACGAATCAGCTGTACCGCAAAGCAAGTGTTGCGTCCGTTTTATAATAGTATTATTTATGGTATTTTTATACTTGTATAATATATTTAAATAGCTTTTATTTATGTTTAAATCTTTTAGAATTTTTGCTGTGTGTCATTTATCTTGTTCAAAATTTTAAATGAAATATATGTTAAAATATAAGTTTTATATTCTACATTTTATTTAAGCTTTAATTATTTTGTTTTAAAAAGCTTATAATATATATAATAAATATAATATATAATAAATTTGCTAGTGAATGCACATTCTTGTTTTTGAACAATTTCCAGTTGTTTCAGAGTGTCAGATGGTCACATGACATTTTTGACTTAGGAAATTGGCTCAGGAACTTCTATGCCCAGAACTGAACACCAATGTGCAGAAAACAAGATGCATAATCCTGAGGTCACATACTGCATGAGTGACTGCCACTGAGATCAATGGGACTGCTTAAGGATAGCTTTATCCATGACTGACTAGCTTTTCTATACATTTGCATTAACAATAAACGTGTTGCATAACTTAAAAACTGTGAAATACCTCCATCTCCTTGCCACTTCTATTTGGTAATTTTCCAGTCAGGTTCTGTTCAAATCAAGCCAAAATAAATATACATACCTGTAGTGCATAATGTAATATAAATAATTGCGCCTTGTGTAAACATATCAATTTCCCTCCACAGCAGTGAGCCTGAAAAACCATTTGTGGGACCCCATACAAGGTCATCTGAAGCTGGAAGCCTGGAGTCAGTGAGCACACACATACACACTGGCAGAAGTGTGTGACTCCGAACACAAGCTCTTTCTGAGCACACTGGCCCTTAGGGCAACAGCAAGCCATTGCACCGTCATTAAGACCAACACATAGCAGCTATTTATACACCGCACTGCTTCACATCATGCATACTATACATACTTGCGCACACATGCATTTGCAAGCACCCTGAGGCACCTACACTTATGCTGTATTCTCGCAAACATTACACACAGAACTGCTGGAATAACGAAACAAAATTAGCATTTACAAAAACGGGAGTGTGTGAAAGGCAAATAGGGTCAAAACTAGCTGTTTGTGTGTTCCTTTTAAATCGCCATGTGTTTTCCAGATGAATGCAAATCAAGTAGTCCTGGAAGAAATCAAAACTAGAGCTTGTTTCTTTCCACTGGTGCAAATGACTCCGGGACACTAAAAGTTGAAAGTGTCAATTATATTCTAACAACCTTTGAAGCTGCTGCGTTGCTCCTGAGGTATTATGCTTCTATTCTAATGATTTTTGCTTTTGTGTTTCATCAAGAATGCATCTCTCCACCAACCCACATTTGCAGCTTTGAGCGATTTTCATATCGTATGTTTCTTTGTGAATATCTTCACCAGGCAGTTGTTAACCTTACCGTGTCACGTTTATTATAAATTGTTTGAATCGCACCAGCGCCGCGAGCCAGCACGAAGGCAACAGCATATTCTCAAAACAGAGATGCTAGATTACGGCGATCAGTGATTGTGCTGTGATGTACTGCCGCGCATTAGATCAAGGCGACACATTCACAGGCCCCACGAATGTAAAACGCAGGGGCCACTCTTGTAGGCGATTACTCAAGCGGCGGAGAGGATATTATTCAGAGTGAGTTGTTAATAAGGGAGTTTATTTTTTCTGACAGAGTGAAAATAGCTTCCTAACTCAGGATGGATAACCCCGCTAGTATGCAGACACCACCCGGACAGTTGCGCACAATTAGGAATAAATAAATATTAACATCTTCACTTACGCATCTGACGCTAACATGCTAAATTGGATTAGCCCTCCGATGACCTAATTGCATTGTCACGGCGCACATATCTAAAGAGGCGCACTTTGCGGAAAGGTAACATCAAATTAATCAAACAATCAGTAATTGAGACAAATGACACGCCGGGGCCGGCTGTCTGTGTGAAAAACTAGATGAGCTGAGAAATGCTTTGTAGGGTTAAAAGCCAGCTTGGTACGGCAGTGACTTAATCTAAAGACTATTAACATTAGTTAACCATGTACTTTTCAATTAGAGCGATCATTTTGCATTTCGGACTCTCTGATAAATATCTGTTGTCACCGCACACAGAGGGAGGACGGTGCAGAAGGACTTGTAGGGTTTAAATGCATCGCACTTAAAACGGAAGGCCAAGTGGAGAGTACAATCCACGCGAGGCGCTGTGTGGCATTTCGCAAAGGGGGTGGGCAGCAGGGGGCTCGTATATTGGAAAAATAAAATAAAACTGCAAATCAAAAGGCCCTTTGTATTAAATTACAGTGGGGGATTTGCAGGAACGAAGCCTGTGCACACAGACTCTGTGTGAATCTAATAATGAACTTGCATCCAACCTTAATTAAACAGTCTACATCCCCTCGCATAGCCATATAATGATGTCAAGCCGGGAAGCAATTAGCTGCCCTTCTCTGAAAGCATACAGTGTTTGTAAGTCACACAAAGTACTGCGGCAGGCGTGCTTATTGAAACCCTCCTGAAAAATAAAATTAATTAGTATGTTATGATTTTGGAGATGCCTTAACATTGGACCCAAAGGACGAGGGCCTGAGATTAAAGATGAGCCCCTCTTTCTGCCAGCACTGGTAACGATAACAGCAGGAGAACCATCTCACCGTCTCATTAGCGGCAGGCCGGGCCAGACTACACGCTTTGCCCCGTGACATCATAACATCCATTAAAATAAGCTGTCATGCAGTTGTAAGAATAACAGCTCACAGTAGACAGAGTCATTTGAAAGGGAAAAAAGCTAAGTTTTCCAACAAAAGGCCCCTCTCCAATGGTTCTTAGGTGTACGCCGTATATTTGTGTTTAGAGATCATCCCTTTTGTCTGCCTCGGCTAATTAAAGTGATGCTGCGCCGCCTGGCTTTGCGAGCAGCCGGGGGAAGCACCAGCCAGCTGAGACACCCAATTACACAATTAAGCCTCCTACAAGATCTTGAAATTGTTAGGGTAAGAGAAATCGTGCGGTTTTTCTCTTTGTCTTCGCAGCCGCAGTTTTGCGAGTGTATCATTTTCGCGTTCTGAGAGGAAGGCGCACGTTGGCGATGATGTAAGACGTAATTTCGCCGGGCGCACTTCGCCACTGGGCCCCCTTTGTTCTCACCGGAGCAGGGCTGTATATTTGTGTCTATTTACTCGCTTCAGGTTTCTTTTGTCTCTTGAAGTTGTTGCGCAGGCGGTCATTAGCCGAGCCGGAGTGCTAACTTTGTTGAGCGAGAGCATTTGGAGACGCCACTCTAATTGGCGATGTTTTACAAGGGAAGCACTTATCACTTTGCTTATTAAAAATGCTTATTGGATGCAATAAAACACACATTATGGAGGTGAAATTAATATAGTGCATTGCCCAGAACATAATGCCGTTCTAATGTGTGTCTTGTTCACTCTAATGAGTGCTGCCGAGTTTATTAGCTCTGATGACAGAGGGGCCTAGCTGGGGCTGTTATTGTTTGGTACAGGTTGATGGATTTCGGATGCACACGCGCACACACCCACACTCTCTTTATTACAGAGTGCCTGGTGTCGTCTAGCCCGGTGGCTTGGCTTTAATGCGGAATAAACATATAAATCTGAGGCGACTCTCTCTTAGCCTGCAGTGGAGAGTCTCCGGTCGGTCCGGAGTCCATACGTTCTCACTTATTTCCACCGCTGGAGAGGAAGCCATTGATAACGCTGTGACAAGGGCAGTCCCGGGAGGGCCGGACGGGGGGTGGCACAGGATAGGGTTAGTAGGTCATTACTGGCTCAGCACAGATCCTTTAATTGTCTTCTGAGCTGCTTTGGATCTGTGTCAGGTGAACGCTTCGACCAGAAAGAAAAGTGCAACTTAATAGTTTGGCTTTCAGACGAGGAGATCAGTTAGACTTGGTAATGGATGTTTGTGCATGTGAAACCCCTTTGTTTATGGAGAAGGCTCTTTGTTTTCCAATCCTCCCCTTTTTTCCACAAGTTTGAGGCAATTTATTTGCGATCCAATTTCAGCGAGTCTTGCAATCAGGCAATGCAATCCAATTATCTCTTTGATTGGGCGAACTGATTAAAATGTGTAGCCAGACGTGATTATCCGTCTTTCTCACTCTCTCTGAACATATGAGGGAAAGACACACAAGGCAGCTGGAATTTTAAATGAACACTGTATGGTAAAGTGTGTGGCCTAATGCAACAGTAATGCACTGTGTAGGTTGTCAGCCGGTGGACAATTTGCTATACCTTTGTTATACGAAAGCCAGTGGCCAGAAATACTTTACATTATTTACAAATCAACAGGTCAAGATGAGTTCAGCAGTTTACAGATGGCTACATTGCAATTTGCCATAATATACATAGATGCACAGTCATGTTTGTGTGTGTTTATTGGCTCTTGTACAATGGTTTTATTTGTGGCCTATCCATTTAGGGTTATACATGGTCAGTTTATTTATTCATTTCACTGTTTTTGATTCTTTGAGATATAACTCAAGTGTTACAAAATTGGAAAACAGAAGTTATTTGTTTTGAATATATAGATACCTAAATACATATGATATATACTATATACTAATTATACTAATTAATTATATTATCATTATATTAATTATAATCAGATGAACATGATTTCCATGTATTTTGTTTGTATGAATTGCATTTATTATCATTATTTTGATTTTTTTTTAATAAACTGTGTATACTAGCAGGCTTTCCTATCACTTTTGACACACCATTTTTTCTCTAATCAGAAACAGCTCTTGTTCAGGTGGAGTTTTTGTGAGCTGACTCTGACGGCACTAAATATTTCCTGGGCCACTTGGGTTGAAGGTCTTTCCAATGTTTTGAAATACAGTAACCGGCTTGTTTGATTGCTAAAGTGATAACCATGAAAGCAGGACTTGCCCCATTTATCAAATGACCTTAGTGAAGGCTTGCAGAAATCTGCCAGTAATGAATGACAGGAGAGAAAGCGAGAGTGAGAGAGAGAGAGCAGGCCAGCATGTGGACAGTGGGCCTCATCTATTATCTTTATTTTTTCCACTCCAAATCATGTGTCCGGGGCTTATGAAATTTAAAGTGGTGTCTGGCTTCTGCCTCCATCAGAACAGCTTTGACGTGGCTGAGCGTGTGTAAGGAGAATGTGTGATAAGGCAGGCCAGACCTCCTGCTGAAAACGTCACCGGCGACCTGGGCAAGGGTCAAAAGTCAACCGGCAAATATATCTCCTGCTCGCTCTAAAATTGATAAAGACAGACGAGAAAGCAGATGGAAGGAGAAGTGGTCAGGAAAGAGGAGGGAGAGGTGTCACGGTCCTCAATAAACGGCACTTTGTGACGCATCATTGGGAATGCCCTCCCATAATGCTGTGCTGTCTGACCTCACACTTCACAGGGTAGGTGAGAGCGCAGCGGTGACCTTGCTAGGGATTCAACCCATGTTACTGTGGTCAGATAAAGCTTCACCATAATCTGTACTGTTCCATTTATGTACCGTTTTTCTGACCTTGCTTTACAGTTGGGCATAAATTAAAATAAATTTAATTTTTAACTTTAGACTCAATGTGATGTAGTTTTATATACTAATAGAGTATAAATGGTAACATTTTAGTATAGGGACCAATTTTCACTATTAACCATTTGCTTATTAGCATGCCTATTATACATAAGTGATATTATATATGTTTGTATGTATGTGTTTATGTGTGTATTTAAAACGTTTACTATTATTATTATTATTATTAGCAATATTATTCTCTTGTCCCTGGAACTGTGAAAATTGAAAACCCCTAGTGTATCACAGTACAATACCCTGCCCATTTCTTCATATATATATATATATATATATATATATATATATATATATATATATATATATATATATATATATATACTGTATTTTTCTTTATAATCACGTATTCTCATTGAACATCATATAAGTATATTTAATCATGCATTGCATTAGTGTTGCACAGCTGAAACATCCCAGCCTTCTTTGCTGTGATTAGCTGCTTTTCTCTCAGGGAAACACATTACCCACTCACTACAAATGCTGATCGATTTCTCTAAGACTGCCTATCTGATTGCTTTTATACCTTATTGATTCTTCAGGATTAACGTTTATGGCTGTCAATTATTCTCATGTATGATTGTTCACATCTGTTTATTGCACTCTGCATAATTGTAGAAAACGACGACTCTGTTCAAGTTGATAATCCAATTTCAATACGAGAAACAAGCCCTCCATTTTAAAGAGATCAGCACTCTTATATCAACTAGTGTGAGCGTGGCTAATTGACTAAAGCTACAATCACAAATGCCTGACATTTTGACAGAAGCATTCTGTGTGAAATGCTAAGATCATAGGCTTCATTACAAGAGCAGTTAACAATCGCATGCTGTTTTTCCTGAATCTGCCACCATGACATTCGGAGGATTTGCAAGGATAGTAGAACAATTATATGTGAAATTGAGGGCTTTGAGTAGTGCTGGCTAATATGGTTTCTGTGCAAGTAAAGGAAATGTTTCAGGATAAAATCATTCATCATTCTGAAAGAATCATACACTTCAACGTTTCTAGCTTCAATTGGTATTCCCCCTATTGCACGACCAGGTGAAGTGGACAACTAGAGTTTAAACACTTGAAAGGATGCAGATGCATTTGAACGAATGCAAGCATTTCATAAGTGTCTTTCAAAGCTGGCTGTGAAGGGCTCTGCCAAATTATGACTGGAATTGTTGACGGTAATCCACTGAAATTGTTATGAATATAAGTCAGATGTTGGCACATACAAATAGGACTATTTTCCAGTGCTGCATGCTTGAATGTACAGGCTTATTTCCATTCCATATCAGTTATTGTTGTTCAGACGAGAGGATAGCCCACTTGATCTATAGTTATTATCTCAGTGATGCCTATGACAGATATTACTGTCTGCAAGTCGAATCTTCTTTTATATAATGTACATTTTTCCATTTGGGTCCTCAGTGTTTTGAACACAACAGCTACATTTACTGCATGCAACCTAATAATCTGTCCATAATGTCACTTATAGCCTAATCATAATAAAAAAAGCATCATGTAAACACCTCAGTGTGATAAAATGATCTGATTTGGCTTGATCTGAGATTTCTACTGTTACAAGTTTAGTTTTTAGTATTTATTTATTACAGCCAATATTTATTTTGACAAATTTTTGTTTTAACAAGGATGCATAAAATCTTTATTCATTTAAGAAACCTGGAAAAAAAGTTGAAGCAGTACATGATTGATAATAATAAGACAAGAAGGATCATGTGACTCTGAAGACAGGAGTAATGATGCTGGAAATTCAGCTTTGCGTCACAGGGATTAATTACATTTTATAATATATCCAAATAGAAAACTGTTATTTTATATTGTAATTATATTTCACAACATTACTGTTTTCCTGTAGTTTTGATCAGATAAATGCAGCAGACCCCAACCTTTTGAACAGTAATGAAACATTCATTTAATTTCCATCTGTCCCTTTAAAAGGGTAAGGTTAGCTACATTCACAAACACATTTCCTGGTATATTCTTGTTAGAAAGTGCCGCTCTTTACATTCACAGAATTTTTATTCGAAATGCATTCAATGCATATATAAAGCTTGACTTTTGACTGACAGTATAAAGTCTGTTTTGTATTGAAACTATTTGCATGCAACGTCTATAGTGACCAACCACCATTATGTTCATTGCATATAAAAATGTAATTCAGAATCTGTAGTCAGATGGAATTTAATTAATATCGATGAAAATCGCTGCATGTAAACATAGTCAGTCGGAGACTCGGATGTAAATACAGCATAGAAAAGGACTGCAGGGCGATGCATGAGTTTAACATTTAGTCCAAAGTAGAAGTAATTAAGCACTTTTTTATTTGTTTTGCTTTCACAGGAACATGAGAGATGCCGCCCAACTCTTAATGAATAGGTGCCGTGGTTTGCTCCCTTTCTTTTCAAATACAGATAGCACACATGTGCACACACAATGAGCGACTCGGCCCACTCCTGGCACCATCAGGCCACATTGTTGCCAGTCCTGTGGAGGTGGTGCGGTTAGTGGGTGTGTAGCTAAATTAGCCTCTACCCCAGGCTGTAGGCCCTCCCGAGGGGGGTCCACACTGCCCTGTGAGTAAGCTTGTACTGTGTCTGCCCTTGACATGCCTTCTCCATGGACAGTGGGACGGAGTAGTGCGGTGCCAGCGAGCTGAATTGCACAAACCAGTGCCAGATGGTACCAGCTGCGGCGAAATGCTCTCTGCGGTGGACACCTGTCCACTCCGTGCATCTCCAGGAGCCATCAGCACCCGCCCTAAAGAGCTGTCAGCGGGAAATGAGGCGCTAACCCGGGAGTGAAAAGCCTGCGGGCCCTCGCCGGGTGCATGCCGGGTCCTCACCGAGCCACTCTAATGAGGACGGAAGCCTGAGCCAAGACACGTTTAGCAGCCATGCTGTTTACTTTATCATCATTACTCAACGTGACCCTGTCCTCCACGAGTCTGCAATGATGCCGCAGCCAGGACGTGTCGCCGGGTTGGACAGAAAGTCGGCACATCTGACTCCGGGCCGAGAGACAGAGGGCATGCTGGGACTGGGCACAGAGCATTTTTGTATTTGTGGAGACCATCACTCAATGAACATCGCGTTAGGTTTGTGAACACATGGAGGTTAAACCACAGACTCTGTCATTTTTACTAAACCTGACCTGTGTTTTTTGAGAATACCCTGGCACTCTTCAATATGAATAAAGGAAAACTGAGGCTGTCGAGCTCTACAGTTACAAAAAAGTCAATATGGCACTTTATTCAATCTTTTAACTCATAATGTTAATCTCGCCTTGACAAGCTCATAAGTTAAGTAGCAATGCTTGATTCATAAATGCATTGCTTTTTGAGTCAAATACGTTTTATGAAACAACTGATTCAATACATAAAACCAGTCTGAGTAAGTCAATATGGCTCATGTACTTGAGTTGAACAGTGTTTAAAGTCATATGAATTATCTGGCTTTGTGTGAGGAGTATTTCTTAAAGATGAAGGTCTGATTTGTGAATGCATTGTTCTTTTGAGTCAAATACTTTCAATGAATCAGTTTACAAAACAATTAAGTGATTCAGTTGTCAAGTTCAGTTAACTGTGAATTAACATGGGTCTGTTGTTCTACACACAAAGTTGCATTCATATGGATCGCATTTATGATGCTTTTATGCAGATTTTGCAGAAACCTTTTCTTGTTTATTGTGGCAAAGTTACTAATACATTATCTAAAATGTTTCCATTTTTTTCAATAAAAGAAAATGCAAATCATACTGTACCAGAAGGTGAGTACAAGAGTTGAATGAACATGTGTTGCATGTTTAGGTATTCCTTTAACTTTAGACCCATAATTAAAATAATGCTTCTCTTTGTCTCTCTTCTTTAAAAGTAAACAGTGCATCTAAAATAGAGAGTATGGCTCTTAAAGGTTCAGGTACTCCAAAATTGTGTAGCAATTTTGTAAGAATTTGTGGTGAAGTGATACACAACTGTAAGACATTCAAACTAATTCATAGCTATGCAGTTGTAGAAAACAACAACTCATTTGTCAACCAGTCACCATCAATAATTCAGTACTGTGGCATAATGTTTTGCGTGAATAAATGTTTAACTTTTTTTTTTTTAAGATTACCTTCTTTCTTTCTTTAAAAATAAATAAATAAATACAAACAATATGAAATAAAATAATATAATAATAAAAAAAATCGTCTCAGAGGGCCCATATCTTGGCAGTGTGTGAGTCTTCTCTCTGTAGCCTACAGCTCGTTCAGGGATATTAAAGAGTCATTAGATGGAGGGTGTCCTCTGGGAATACTTCAATATGATGCTCTGTGGTGTCACAGCCCATGTTATTTGTGTGTAAGAGACACTTACCTGCAAGACATGACATGAATTAAACACCGTTCTGTACCTTCCGGTCTTTCAGCATGCTGTCTTCTTTCATTGAATAACCTTTTACATATTCCAGCCTGATTTGTCTTTTTATTTTTTAGCGAGTAAACTGCCCTCAACTGAAGAGGGAAGCAGAAGTAATAACTGGAATTGCGAGGCTGGAATTGAGTTGTCTGGTGACTAGTGTTGTTGGCATGGATGTATATAAATTGAAAGGTATATTGGGACTTTTCTGGACTGGACCGTGAATGAGAACCTTGCTCTTTTAGGTCCAGGTCAGCGGCTGCACGTTAAAATGTGCATATCCGGAGCTGATTATCAATGTTGCACTAGCATTCACCAATGGGAATGAGGTAGAAAGGGAAAGGCGTCAAGAATGATTTGTTTTCACAGCGGGACGGATTTTCATAGGGAGATAAAAGAGAAAACATGGAGCGTGGAGTCAGGTTGGGTGGCTGTCTCTGTAGTGAAGTCTCTTCAGATGTTCACCGACAGAATCCCCACTCTTTGCACCACGGCCTCCTTCCCGTCTTCACCCACCGGGTGTAAACACAGCGAGATCAGTAGCGTGTTAAAACGGCACCCCGTCCAGTTCGCGATCCGCCTGTGTTCTCTTCTGTTTGGGTTTTCATGTCATACCGTAGAAAAAAATGAGCCCCACGCAGCGAAGCCCCTTTATATCCTCAAAATAATTGATTTGCATTTAATTGTTTCTTGACGGCTTGAGGCTGCTGAAAGCAGGACGAATTTTGAACGTGCATCTTTCCGGGTGGCTATTTATGTTCGCAGTCAATTTTTTCCTATTAGGTTGGAGTGAGGATTTTGATAAAACATGAAGGTATTTTCTGTAATACTTTTTTGGTTGTCGTTTTATCGATCAGCCGTTCCCCGGGGAGGCCCTTACTGCAGGAGGCAATTATGAAATCAGAACAAAGACTTGGATAAAACAAGATATTACACTCGCACAGTTGGCTGCTTGTTCCATTCCTTTACAAGACTGAAGAGATCTTTCTTTTTCAATACTGGATGCAGTCGGAGGGAGTGAGGGTGGGAAAAAGGAGGAGGATACATCAGTGTGTTTCGAGGAAAATGCCAGAAACCCATAGTGTGTGGCAATTTCAAAATCATAACCTAAATTATAAAATGGATGTTCCTTGATGATGATTGTAGCTGTGTAGCCCATTCTAGCTGTGCTGAAATACACAACACAGTGACAGCATTTATGATTTGAAACACGTGTTCACTATATCACAGCCCATAGAGCTCAACTACCTTAGTTTACGTCAAAGACTATATTTGACTCAAAGTAGGGTCAGAAAAATGTAAAAGTTCTGTGAAAGAAATTAGACTAAATGTATTACTGTTGAAAACTTTGAGCTTGATCCAATTTTCTTTATTACTGGATATATATTTTATGCCCACCAAGCTTGAATTTATGTGATCAAAAATTCTGTAAAAACAGTAATATTGTGAAATATTTTTTTCATCACACATTTATTCTTGTGATGTAAAGCTGATTTTTTTAGCATCATTACTCCAGTCAATATGTTTGAAATCAATAACTGGTTTAGTTTGGATAATTACTGATTAACATATTTTTATATAAATTATATTAATTTGTTTTTACTGAAGGTTGGATAAAAGGGTTGAAATTTAAGCTTGAGAAATCTAGTCAACGCTACTATTTAAACTGTATGTAAAAAAATTGAGAAGGGTCCAGACCTCTTGGATGGGACAATCATTCACTCTCCATTTCCAGAGTGGGATACAGACATTTTAGGTTCTTTTCATTTGAGATGATTTTTTGGCTAAGATTTGTACAATTTCTAATAACATTTGTGTCTCTAATTTTGTCCCAATGCAGTAAGACACCAAGGCAGTGCTGTATTGTGAATCCACTACATCCAGTCCACACAAAGTCATGAAATAGCACAGCCTTTCACGCTTTCCTCGTGCACTTTCTTTGTGTTTGCAGGTACGAGGCAGAGCGAGGGCCCGCTTCACACGCCTGATATGAATTTCACCTGCAGTATATTTATATATCACATTATTATCAGGCCCTCTCTGACATGGAGCAGATGGCGCTGATGCAGGTGGTAGCCGGTGTTTAAAAGGTGTGTGCATATGCACCCCATTCGTCCCTTTTGTTCCAGTTAGACGTGTGTGGCCCGGGCTCTAATGGTGCTAAAATCGGCTTTTGGAAGGCGACACCTTGCCAGATCAGATCTGTGAGTGTTGAGGTAATAGCACGGGATTGATCGCCGGACAGGCGGCCGCGGCGGTGTTGTGCAACCCCTCCGGTGACGCTGTTTGCGTGTCACTTGTAGAATTGTTAATAGATTTTCCTCATTTGTGTGAGACACCGCAAACACTCGGCCAAGACCTTTCCGGAAGGCAGACAGCGACATACATTATGACGCGAGAGCTGATATAACGTTAAAACCACGCTGAAATAGCATCAGGAACGACAGTGACTTCCACCTCTTGACAGCATCGCAGCTGTAGACTAGCGGTAGTAATCCTCCAGTGGCAGTTTTAATTATCGGCACAGCTCTACTATCAGCAAGTGTGTAATTATGTGTCAGCTAGCTGGCTGCTGGGTATGAAGGGTGAAAGTGAGAGATATGATGATTGTTGAAACTGGCGAGTCGTATTTAAACAATCCGGAGCGTGTGAGGGGTTCTGTCATTAAGCAGACAGAGGCTGACCCGTCCTGTCGCTCACCATCTCACTTGCATGCAGATTTATTTATTTTTTTCACTCTCTCTGTTTGTGTGTCTTCGCAGGACGTCACACATAGGAGGAGGATGGGACAGAAAGTGGCTGAAGGTGTGCTGAGAATGTGACTCTCTGAAGGTTTCTCTTTTTAAGTCAGACACACACTCACACACTTGTACATGTGCACCGTATGCCATTTCTCAGTCAGGGTTTTAACGCACTTGCATGTTTAAATCAGCATGCTGTAGGCGTTTATCTGTTTAATATTTATTTCTGTACTTTTTCATTTCATCTATGCCTTTTTTTCTTTTCTTTTTTTGACGCAATGATACTTTGACTTTAGGAATTGGAACTTAAAAGCATAAGCAGTGTGATGCAAAATGAAGCAAGCGTCTGGGGAATTATAGCTGGATGTCATAGCAAGTTTTAAAGGCTTCACAAACAGTTATTAAAAAATAAAACATAATAAACATACTTTTCATTAGGAAACTAAATCATAAGGAATTTAATGATCCTGGTTCTTAAATAATTCCATTAATGATTGTTTAGTGCTTTTTAAGAATAAATAATTGGAAATTATAAATTCTATTTAAAAGATTTTTGGTTCACGTTTATGAATGTGTAAGAGAAAATTTGTATATGTTCATAAAAGCTTCATGCATAGTATGTATAAAATAATTAGTTTTTGTTTTTAGATGCCTTTAGTTTTCATCTCACAGAATACATTCCAAAAATAACTCTCTGCATATAAATGTGTATAATTCAACTTATTTGTCCTCTTTCAATTATTCATTAATTCATGCACACATGTCTGGAATATCTGATTCTGATTGATCAGTTGACTATTTTTATTATCCAAAATACCTTTGTATAATGACCACAATATTTGTTTGTTTTTTATTTGTTTTTGTTTTTTTGTCTAAGGCAACAATTTCTTACAATGCAGTGCTAGTTAGACGAAGCTATAATCTAATAGTTTTAATTCAGTATCTTATAAGCTATGTTTTATGTCCATTTTTACAGTACTGGTCAAAAGTTTGGAAGAAAGAAAATAAGTCTCTTATGCTCATCAAGGCTGCATGTAATGGATATAAATTTCTACCTCATTTCTATTTTAATAATTTTAATATTAATTCTTCCTAATTTTCAGCATCATTACTTCAGTCTTTAGTGTCACATGATCCTTCAGAAATAATACTAATATGCTGATTTGATGCTCAAGAAAACAATTCTGATTATTATCAATTTTGAAACGCTGTGCTCCATTCGAAATTGTTGCAATTTTTTTATTTTTAATTGAAAGAAGCCTAAATATACTGTTTTTGACTGGGCGTTGAGAGACAGGTCACATGACCTGTTCTCCTGCTGTGAGATTCTCTTCTCCAGAACGAGTCTCCATTAGATGGCAAAACGCACTTTTGATATGATGATCGCTGATCGGTAATCAAGTCTTAGGTGACCAAGCTTAGGTGATTCTGCCTTATGCTCGGGTGGCACGTTGTCCAAAGACATTATTGGTAATGATCAAATACTGATTATTTCACAGATGCCTGAGATGAAAAGTTTGGGTGCTTTCAGCTGAGTTTTTGCAGACAATAAGATGGTGTTTCCCAAGGACGAGGAGGAGCTATCCATACCATAGTGAAAGGCATTATTACCTGCAGTCCCACCTCTACACTCCAGAATAATGAAAATCTGCAACATTGAGGTCTCGGAGGATTAATTAGTTGAACACCTCAGAGACGGCATGATTTATTTTGATTTACATAACAGAACAAGTGGACCAGGCAGCGAACCGTTCGTTAAATAAAGTCCACACGTCTTTTACAATGGCAAACGTGCCTCGGTCGTTTAACTAGGTGAGCTTTAGACGTTGAAAATAGCCATGAGTCTGGCCTCTGCGGGCTCCGTCTGTAGCCTGATGCAAAAAGGTGACAGAAGTACAGGCTTAATTTAAAGAGCACTTTTCGCCCCCTGTGGTTTCTATGATAAAGGCATCTGACAATAGTGCTCTCCTAATATATGGCCAGACCAAGTGCATTAATTGATTTTTACATTTTGCACCATCCTGTTCCCTTATTAGAGGGAAGCGTGAGGCAATTTATCTGCCTTGATATGCCATATTCATGTCCCTGATTGTAATTTTTTGACAAAGTGCCACATTTCTCTGGAATGAACTCTACGGCGTGTTATGGATATACGTTTAATCATTTTCTAATAAGCTCTTTTAGAAGGATTCATAAAAATCCTCTCAGAATACAGAGAGAATTACTGTAATGCGCTTAACGCTGTCTGTCTTAGGAGTTCAAATAAATAAATAATAATATAGAATAAAAATGTCACATAATAATCAAATAACCCGTTCTGCCATATTCACCATTATGTCTGTGAATGGACCAATTCTACAGTTGTTAATTATTAATGCCGTCCTAATTGACATGGACAAGCTTTTAATTTTCTACTGTTCAGAAATGAGGCTTTCTGTGCTTTGTGTTTTTTACATGATTAGGCAAAGAATGACTCATTTTGAATAATGGAGCGTTCACACATACAGCAAAATTATTAGTTAAACCTTTCTCAACATTGTTACAATGTTAAACATGTCTACGTCACATATTTAGTGGTCAGTACAGTAAAATACTGTATAGCAGTAAAAGGTTTGGAATATTTAAGATTTCAATAAGAATATATATATATATATATATATATATATATATATATATATATATATGGTTGTCATACAGTGAAAGTGGATGGTGACTTCAGCTTATTATTGACCATTCTTCCCAGCTATTTTGAAGATTACTAATTATTTTCCTTTCCTTAGGGCAGCAACCAATTGAGAGAAAGTTCGAAAGCTCCTTTAACCTTTCTAAAAACGCTTTTTATAAGCGCAGATACCTCTTATATCCATCCAGAGCTCAGCAGATGTTCCTCTGCAACACCAGGACCAGAGCAATCGGTGCAATGGTGAAGTGTTATTCCATCAGACAGCGAGCCCCAAAATCTCTGATGTGGATTTAAATTTCCTCTGGATGCAAACCAAAGCATGTCCCTGTGTGTCTCTGCAGCTCTCGCTTACCTTACTGGCGGGAATGTATCTGCGAATGCATAGGCGGTTTACGAGGATGTACCTCATTCCCATGCATTCTGACTGTTCCGTGAGCCACGGTTATTTTTATTTGCCGCAAAATGTCAATATTGTTTCTGCATTAGCTCACCTCTGATAAAAGGACACATTTCTCTTCTGCCGGATGACATTGCTATATTAAAGCTCTATGCTTGTATCAACATTCGGGCAGCAGAAGAAAAGCTCTTGCGTTCCAGAGGGTCAATGCACCAGAGCACTAATTTGTTGACCCTGAAAGTGGAGGGGTCAGAAGTTCAGAGCCCAGCTGCTGGCAAGATAACTGAGCATGTGTGAGCATATGTGTGTGCGTGCCTCTGTAGGGGTCATTTCCTTGAGAGCCCCGTCAAATACAGAGGATATGGCCCTCTCACTAAATCGTCCTTTAAATGGCCTGTACAGTAGAAACTCTTGAGGTGAAGGGTTACAGGAGGATTGAAGGAAAACACATGTGCTTTAGGTAGAATGTTGAAGTAACATTTTGGGTAAAATAGCTTTTAAGTGAAGCCCTATTGACATCATTTGTAGTATAACGTCTGTTGGAATTTTCATTCATCCTTAAAAAATAGTAGTGGAAGTAAGGAATTTATAATGGAAGCACATGGAGCCAACATACATACATACATATATATATATATATATATATATATATATATATATATATATATATATATATATATATAATATTTTCCTATTTAAATGCTTAGATGCTTGTTTAAAAATACTCTCTTTTTTTAAAAAGTAAACAGTCATTCTTTTATCGCACATTTCTGTTTCCTTCACTGTCAGTTCTTATGCTAGTTTCCAAAGTTTCATTGGAATTCCAGAGTCACCAAAAACTAAATCTATGACGACATCACGACAAAGAAAAAAAAGAGAGAAATACCCTTTCAAAGTGTCCACTGTGTGGGCCTGGCCGAATGGCGTCCATATTTCAATTCGATTGGAGACTCCTTCCTTAGAGTCTGTAGTCCATAGTCCAGTGCCCTATGGTGATTGACAGCAGCTATCAAGCATTCATAGTAATGCTGCTTCCACTGTAATTAAGTGTTAATCACTTCCTTATGCGAATGGAGTTTTTTGGAGTGGAGTTTTTCCATGCCAGGCCATTGTTACTGCGCCTGAAATAATTTCTGTGTGATCACTCCCCTAGAAATCAAAATGTGAATAATTATTCCCTAATTAAAAGAGTGGGGCCTGCTCCTGGAGTTAAGGCTGCATTAATTTGAATGTTTTTACAGTTCTCTAATTGGGATAAGGGCAGTTACTGATGAGGGGCCCGTGCGCAGGCAGAGAGAAGGCCTGGCTTCTGTACGCCGCCACTCAAGGTCAGCGCACGAGTCCTGTAGCTCCCGCAGAGCCCTGCATTGTTGGCGGAGCATGCATCTATCATCTTGACAAGCATGTGCTCTCACGTCTTCAATTATTAATTGCATTAAATACATTTTTTGAATCTGGGATGGAGGTGTGTTTCCTGGAGAGTGGCCTTTAACATCGCCGCATTGTTGCCGCGCGATCGCACAGTCTATTTTCCGCCTCCTCCTGTTTGGGAACTGTAAACAGCGAGAAAGTGAACAAGGCCAAGGTGGGGAGCGTGTTTCAAAAAGGAGTTTGTCTGTGGTCCCACCTTGTTCTTACGACATGCTTGTTATGTAATGTAGGTGCCGGGGTTGAGGTCGTTGGATGAGAGAAGCAAGGCAGACGGAGCGAGAGGAACTGCCTTGAGGCGCTACAGGAAGGACAGAGAAAAATGTAACCATTACTTGCCTTTAAAGGAGCCACTTTCAGAAATAAATTAGTGCTCAAATGCATAGCAAAGTGGTTCAGATACGAGTTATGGGAGACTTGACAAATTGAAAAATAGCCTTCTGCCTTGGTCCTAAAATATATTGGGACACTTAAGACATACTCAAAAATGTCTGAATTACATTGCATTAGATAATACAATATAAAAGCATGTAGCATTTGCAAACAAACATTGTTGAACCTTGTTTCTTAAGGTTTTGCAGCTAACTGGTTTCATGTGATTTTTACTAGTGGAAGTACGAAGAAATTATACTAAAAAAAAAGTAAAAAATAAATAGGCAAATATCATGTTGATTGCTAGTTCTTGATAGTTAATGCATTAATTGTTCACAAATGATACCTTATTGTAAAGCTTTACCAAGAATATGAATATAATCCTTTAATCACTTGAAGTGTTTAAATACTGTTTGGAGATGCACCTCTGGTGTAGAAAATCAACAGAGTGACTGTTCAGGTATACCACTATTTGCAACGAGAGGCAGAAATCAGTTGGGTTTAATACCAACAGGCCCCTCGTCCCTCTGCACAATCGGTGTATGCTGGTGTCAGCGTGATGCTGTTACCACCGGGCAGAGTGGAGTGATATATTGGAGGCCTTCATCCTGTGGAGAAACACTGCCTGCCACTTACCCTGATTAAAGCTCCCACTGCTTAGGATAAAGCCACTGTCACCCCGCGCTCCAGACAAATGGAGCACGAGGGGAGCAGGACATTTTTCAGATGCCATCTTTCCTCGCCAAACGCTCTTCTACAGCCTCGTCTCTGTGTAATACTTCTGAATTAATTAGGAATTTTGGTAAATGATGTAAAGTGGTTCTAATTTTTTATGTCTGCCAGGAGAACAATTAGACCATTAGGAATAACAGATGACCCAACCGGGTCCACACGCCTGTTGCCGATTTTCAAAGCGCGTTATTTCTGACGTGCCAAAACAAATAGCCAGATTTTACTGTCGGAAGCATCTCGCTTGCAAATGATGCGATTTTATGAGTGTTTTCCCCTCCTCCTGTTTGGAACAGAGGCCCGATCCCTGGTTGCTAGACCTCATTAGAGCCAGGACGCTCTCTCTGTTCACTTTCCCATTTTTCAGGTGAACCTTAATTTACATGGAGGCACTCTACGATCTTCCAGACGTAGAGTCGCCCACTATTGAGAGATGGAGCACTCGAAGGGGCCGCTCGGCACTTGAGATGAAATTTTTGCCTCTTGAAACCTGTCAAATCTCCTGGTGAGAAGGCGAGAGGTAGAGGAGGGGGTGAGCGAGTGGAGAGGAGGGACCTGAGGTGCAAAAAATAGTATTTCCACCCTGATAAATGAGTTCTATCCTGACTGCATATGGTATATGTTTTAAAGTGCCTCCCCCCGGCCTGTGTGCGCAGGAGCCATCCTTCATAATGAGCTCGGCCCCTCTCCCTCATGTGGGGGCCCCGGCGGTTGCCAGGCAGCTGCCAGTACAGTCGCACCCCGGGTCGCCACTGACGCATCTGCGCACTGTAGCCTACAGTCATTACCTACTCTGTTGTATGAATGCTCTGACGTGCAGTCGGTGCCAAAAGTGTTTGCCCTGTCATTTATATCGCCTGTCATTTCACTTTGTTTGTATGCCACATCTTTGGAATCAAATAGGAGCTTTTGGATGTTTTGTCAGGTCATTTATAAAAATGTTTCATGTAACATCTAAAAGAAAAGTATAAGTGGCAACACAGAAAACATGCAATAAATCTACACTTGTGATGCACATCAATATGCAATCGCAAAGAGACTACTGTGAAGAATTTTATGCATGCAAAAATAGTTTAATCAGATAATTGAGTAAATATATGATACGATTAAAATTATATTTACAGCAGTAATGCTAAAGGTGAATAAAGGTTATTAATGCTTATTTGTATAAATGCAGTAAAAACACACAAATCAAGGCAAGTACTTCTTATCACGTGACAGTTTTGTTGTGGGTGGTAAAAACAATTGTGTTTCATCCCATTATGGTGGAAATTGTATGCGTTATTGATGCCAGAGAGCTCACCTTAGTTTGCCTATGCGTGCTCGAGTGTGTATGTGCGTTTGCACACGTGTGTGTGGACTGTGTGACCCAGAAAGAAGACGAGGTGTCGGCCGTGCCGGCAGAAAGCAGCCTTTCCTGTCACCAAATGATGTTATGTGGGTCAGCATTTATTAGAGAGTTATTTGTCATTCTCGTCTTGAACAGAGTGGAGTGTGAAGTCGTTACTGCCAGGCTGCTGTCTGCAGCTAGACCCATTATTTCCTTCACAGGAACTCACAAACCTCTTTGTTACATCTCAAGACCTGCAAGATCCATGCAGTGCATGCCTCTCTACTCTCTAACTTTCTCCTCACGAGATGATTTTTTTCTCCAGATATGCTTGTCCCAGATGCTTTAGTGGATTGAATAAGACTGTGACTGATGTGAATTCTTACATCGTATGTTGGTGTTTGTGCTTCTGTATGACATGGATGTCTAATTAAAACTGTTCTCACATGCCTTTTCATTGTATAATCTTAAACTTTAGGAGTAATTTCAGGCCAAGTAGTTAAAAGTTATATAACTGTTTCTAATAAATGATAAAGACTTTTTTTAAGCTAGCAAGAAAGCACTCAGAACACCCTAGAAACATCCAATTGCGTTCAAGTAATTTAAAAAATATTGTTTAGAAAGTTATCAGAATTTGTGTAATTCTTGTTTTTTTTTTTTATAGGTTAGCAAGTTTTCTGATATTGTCAAAGGTATATTTATTTGTACACTACAGTACACATTACAGTACACTACAAAATATTTTCTATTTCTGTTTGGATTATTTCTGGTTGGTAGATTCAAAGTGCCTCTGAACAAACTAAAATAAAAAGTGCCCCCTAAATAACCTTACACTCCTTCTCTCTCTCTCTCTCTCTCTCTCTCTCTCTTTCTCTCACTCTCTGTCATTTTAAAGTATGTTAGGTGAATATTAACATGCAAAACAAAAACCAAATGCATCATATTTCTTCATGTAACAAATTACATGGCATTTGTAGTGACAAACAGGAGGTCTTAAAATAGAGCTTGGGTCCAAATGAATCCAGGCCAGGCACTGGTGATGGCAGAATAATCAGCTATCCCATACTCCCCTGTGCTTAATAGAGACAGCTGCTCAGAATTTAAAGGACAACAGTGAGAGAAGTCTTAATTACTGGACAGAAGTTAGCCAATAATGAATATATTATTTTAGGCCGTCAGTTGGCTGCCGGTGAATTATGCCAGAGAAGGGACGAGGCCGTGAATCATCACGTCCAGGTAAATGCCAGGATGATGATATAATTGGTTGCTGTGGAGAGAAGCGCAACCTCTGTAAAATGTTAGGGAGTGAGCTCTGTAATTCATTACACACAAATATGAGCGCCTCCGATTATTCATCATTCTCTCTCTCTCTCTCTCTTTTTCTGTATTTGCATCTCTTTCTGTCACTAATGAGCAGGTCCAGATGGAATCTAAAGGAATATATATATATATATATATATATGTTTTTTTTTTTTTTTTTTGCATATTTTGCAACGATCCACCTGCAGGATGGTAAGAAACCTTATTGTTACGTGAAACGTAAAACTAGCCCGGGTCTCTCACATTACATCTTACATTTGGCTTCTTTCAAGGAAAGAATTGCACTGGTTTCATCACTTTACACAAAGACAATCTGTGGAAGAGAGAAAGAAAAACAGGGAGAGAGAAAGAGAGAGAGACTTGCCGTGCTCACTAAAACAGACATCATTAAGCAGGGTGGCCTGACTATTTCATGCACTGAAAAATTTATGAATGTGGACACAGAGGTCATGGGGACACAGCTACCATTAAACCAGCCCAGCGCCCCCTTTACACAGCCCCCTGCTAGCAGCTGAACTCATCTTCACCACCGCATAACCCCAACATTTCATTCTTATTCTGCTCCAGTGCTCCACATTGTGTTGAGATGTGTTTTATTTGTAAACACAAATGCTAACCAACTTAAATTTGTCTTTTGTAAAGTAATCGGCAGTGGCAAAAGAATAGCGGGTATGTTTTAGGTAAGCTTTGTTGTGTAATTTGCTTTGCATAAGATTTGCATGAAATTCAGCATACCAGTTTTCTGCTGCATAACCTGAGACTACATATATGTGTGTGTGTGTGTGTGCGCATGTTTAAATTTAAAATACATTTAAATGTATATATCATTCAAAGTTTAGGGTCAATAAAATGTATTAGTACATTAAACATTAAAACTGCGACATCAAAACTGATCAAAGGTGACAGTAAAAAAAACAAATAAATAAAAGATAAAATACATATATATATATATAGTACAGACCAAAAGTTTGGACACACCTTCTCATTCAAAGAGTTTTCTTTATTTTCATGACTATGAAAATTGTAGAGTCACACTGAAGGCATCAAGGGCTATTTGACCAAGAAGGAGAGTGATGGGGTTTTTTGTTATGTATATAATTCCATATATAATTCCACATGTGTTAATTCATAGTTTTGATCCCTTCAGTGTGACTCTACAATTTTCATAGTCATGAAAATAAAGAAAACTCTTGAAAAAATATGATGAAAAAAATATGATGCAGCACAACTGTTCAGCATTAATATTAATAATAAATGTTTATTGAGCAGAAAATCAGCATATTAGAATGATTTCTAAAGGATCATGTGACACTGAAGGCTGGAGTGATTATGCCAAAAATGTATTTTGCATCAAAGGAATAAATGACATTTTAACATGTATTCAAATAGGAAATAGTCATTGAATTTTGTAATAATATTTGGTAACACTTTATTTTAAGGTGTCCTTGTTACACGTTGCATGCATACTTACTGTTATAATAACAATAAATTAGGCATAATTCACGCAAGGAACTAATCATAAACCTAACCATATAGTACATGTAGTTAATTAATATTGCTCAGTACTTAAATGTATAATTACACTGTAGGACACCTTAAAATAAAGTGTAACCTCATATTTAATAATAGTTCTGATTTTATTGTATTTTTAGAAGCAGAAATTCATGCTATAAGCACTTTCATGAGATCGGGTTAGCCTACAACAATTAATTTGTTGGCTATTTTACAAATGGGAACACAACGAATTCATAACATGGGTAAAAAAAAAAGAGGCTAATAGATAATTCACATATCATACAAAATTGTGTTGCAGAAAATCCTTTACATTTTGAAGTATTCAGAACAGCGCAAAAAAAAAAAAAATACACGAAAATGCAAGCTATACAAATATAGGACTTATAGGACCTATATTCCAATTATTATTTGTGTTTTCTTTATTAATTGTACGGAATTATAAAATAAAACGCAAATTATAATCTGACCTGTTTTAGGTTTTTCCTTATTTTTATATTTTAGATATCCATAAAATATGGTGATAAAAAAGACTCGCCATCTCCTATTGGACGTGACTTTAAAGAGAAATGCACTGATTACATAATGAAAGAGTTTTTATTTGCTATTTGTAAATTATTTAGTTTTAAAGTAAGGCTAGTAATCTAAAGCTTTCTATATTTTTATTTATTATTATTATTTAATTTTTTTAAATAAAATAATTATCAGTTTAGATTTAGGTTAGGTTCATCATTGTGAACCTCCTTTACAGTTTAGAATGAGGTATTATTCTTACCTTTATGAGCAAAAATGACGGCGTATTAAGTTTGTTTCCACTGTTAGAAAAAAATGCAAGTGATCGCATGGGCCTCCATGTCCTGCAGAGCGCGCTTCAGCTTTCACTCTCCGCACAAACGTCTAGGTTAAACATTTAAACTAACATTGTGTTATGCTTGAACCGTTTTATATCTATCGATTTTATTTTATGCAAGTCGTGATGATTTCAGAAGGCTATATATACACTCTAAGAAATATTGTGTAGTTCAAACAAAAAAAAATCAACGCAACAGTTTGCATCAATATATTTGCATTATGACAACTTCTAATAACATTACGTTCAGCCAACAATGCTGTTTTGTTCTCATCTGTGAGAATGCTCTTGGTATATGTATTTAAAGCCATTTAACATGTACATGAAAAATGCAGAAACATTGGACACAACTATGGGGCACCATTGTGCAGCAGCAAAAAACAAAAAAGGAACCTCAAGGTTGATGTGTGAAAATGTATAGGGGATAATGTGTGAAAATCCTATATTTTGCCCGGGGCCCTCAATTTACTAAATGTGCCTAAGATGCTTACTTTTCCAAATACATCTTCTGATCCCAAGATAACTGCGTACAACTCTTTCCACCAACTTTATCTTCATATCCAATGTATTAATTTTAATTTCAGCATCATGATCAACCTAACAAATGATTTATTATTATTGCCGGGAGAACATGAAAAGTCTCCCAAATCCATTTTCTGCTTATAGATAAGATCAACCTCAGGGATGTAATGGTTATTGGGAAACGTCTCTGTTCAGTGTCACACGTCTGCTTCTGCATAAGAAGTTCATTCAAAATTCAGTGCAACTGTGTCGAGCTTTAATGGAAGTTGAACCTAGACAGAATTATTTGGTAATACACAGATTGAGTCAATTTGAGAATGTATTAAGTGAGCTTTAGCCCATGTTTGAGACATCTTAAACATCAGAAAAAAGAGCATTAAAGTTAATAGGACAGTGAGCAAGCATGGCTAACACGAAGAGATCCACTCTCACGCTTCAGCAGATTCAGCCCGGCGACATATTTTAGGTCAATTATTTGACGGCTCAGACTCCCCTGCATTATTTAAGCATGTCATCTTTACAGCAGTCGGATGCTTTATCCCCATCCTCTGCTACAAATACCACTGATCTATTAACAATTACTTTACCCTGCCACTCTAGCAGCCTATAATTTATCAACCATTAAAAATGTATCAATATTAAAATTTAGCATTTCACTTTTAGACTGAAGCAAGCATCCGAGTGGAATAAAAGGCGAAGGCTCTGAAATATTTACATGATGAAACTTGATAAGGTTTAATGCTCCTCTCCATCTCTCTCCCGCGGGACGTGCCGCCCGTTGTGGCATTGAGCCGAGTCTTTGGTTGGGTCTTCTGACTGCTTGTACTGTCCTTCCTGCGTATGATAACATCGTGCTTCAGGTTTTGAGCACAAGGCGTACAGTAGGTCTGTATGACATACTTGTGACCATGAAAAATGCATATCGCTTCATCTGATTTGCTCAAGAAGAACTCGCAGTGATGTCAAGGTGTTTGCACCGAGGGTCTTATCTTTGAGAAACGTCTTTATCTGCTTCAACCCCTTCAGAAAGAACAATTAAAGGTCGGACCTCACAAAACCTGTCAATAACATGCCTAGGATGCAGAAAAAGATGGATTATTTGAGTTAAACATATTTGAATATTTTAGAACAGATGATTATATGGTAATGCAATAAAAAGTATTTAACGTATACTTAAAATAATGTCTTAACGCAAAAAATTAAATAAAAGGAAATAAAATAAAAAAATAAACTGCTTTTTAAGTTGCTGCTGCGTTTTAATTCCTTAAAGAACAACAATTTACTGTATTATTTTAATTTATAATATGTATAATATAATTCACTTTATAATTTAATATTTGACTTTTGATTTTGCAATGAAGTAGAATTGTAGGACGTTTTTTTTTCATATTTAAAAAATGATTTTCATTAAATATTTTACTAAAATATAAATGTAATTAAGAATAATATATATTTTTTTCTTTTTAAGTAGGTTATTTTAGGCATTTGAAAGTAAAAATTCCCTTTAAGACAATTCATCTGCTTATGTACTTTGTGTATGTCTTTATTCCTAACTTACATAACAGTGTTCCTGTGGCTCAGTTGTAAAGCATTGTGTTAGCAGCGCAAAAGGTTGTGGGTTCGATTCCCAAGGAACACATGTTAGGTAAAAAATTGTTAGCCTGAATGTACTGTAAGTTGCTTTGGATAAAAGTGTCTGCTAAATGCATGCATTTAATAACATGAAGATTATTATTATTATATTTGGGAACATTTAATAGTCCCACTGTAAAAGATGATCACAATCATGACTCTACAGATGAAATCTACAGGTAAGGCAAAACAAAAACAACAACAAAGAACTGTATGGGCATTATTATTATCATCATGCAGCTGGATCCATCTGTAAACAACATCAATGGCATATTTCTTGTTAATCCTAATGACAGTATTTTCTCTTTCTTATAAAGCAACATCTGAAGTGTTCAACTGCATGAAACATTGGCTAATTCTCACGGATTTTCGGGAGGAAAGACATCTGAAGTCTGTGAATATACTTAGTTAATCTGTTAAACAGATAAAGACAGACGGCTTTTTCTCCCTCTCAAAATCTCATTATAGGGCTCATCTTCACCTTGCCTACAACTCATTTCAGAAGAGTTTTTCGACACAACAGTGTCAGAGAGGAAAGGAAACCGCTGCCGTGTGTTCGATTTTAATCTCGATCTACTGGGACATGGAGTGAGATTTCTATGTTCTTCTGCAATTTACATGTTAAATTCTGTAAGCCCTAGGTAGTTCAGGCGTTTGTGTGGGAACAGTGGGCGGTGTAATTTTCAAACGTTCAATGAATAATTTCATCTCAATTAGAAAATCAGGGCAACACAAATCTGCCCTTTAGCCCAAAACTACTGTTTCCACTTTCTGTTTGCGTCAAATCCTGTCTGATGCCAACATGTGCAATACCGGAAGTGCATTTGCAGTTAATTAAATGGTGGCAATGCACAAGAAAAAAAAAGTGCTTGAACTGATTAATTGCATAAAGTCCATGTTCCATGTTGTTTTTAGTAAATAAATAAAAACTTTGTCATTATTTATTCATTCACATGTTGTTTACAGCCTGAATGCTGTAGAATTCTTTTTTTCTTTCAGAAAAAATAAAATAAAATAAAAGAACAATCTCCTTGCAGTTCATACAACCCCTTAAAAGCAAGTGAAAATATATATTTATGTGAGAAACAGACTAAAAATGAAGCCATTTTCTCTTTTCTTTTTTAGTGAATGTAGTGCATGTTTGATGTCATTTGGATATTATGAGATACCAGAGGATCATTTACATCAGATGCTTATGTCCAGCAAACTATATATATATATATATATATATATATATATATATATATATATATATATATATATATATATATATATATATATATTTCATTCAAAGCAACTGTGTGTAGTTTTGTGTATTTTTGCGAATTTAGAGCCCCCTACAGTTAAGGGAGTTGAATTCCCTGTCGTAAATCACTGTGTTGAAGCTGTTTATGTATATTCATTTGTTGTTGCCTTAAATTAATTGACTCTTTTTGGGGAATTTTGTACTGGCTCACCACATACCTCCATGACAGATGTTTGAAAGAAAGCGTAGGAATAAAACAAGCCATTCGCCTTAATAGAAGTCAGTGTGCTATCAGAATGAATTTGAGACTGATATTTCAAGGTAAAAACGTTCATAAATTAGCTTTAAAATGTAGGCTACTGCGTTAAAGTTTAGTTAAAGTTTCTGCAACACCTATTTAACCATCATATATGTTTTTACAGTAACTAATCTGAAGATGAGAGGTTAAGAAGGCTGTTTTAATCTCTTTCTCATCTTGATTTATAATTCAACAGGTTCTCTCTCTATTGGACTCATTAAGGCCAAACACTGTGAGTATCTAAACAGAGCAGATGGCTGGAAATTCAGTGAGCATGAATCTTGACTTCACATTGGGTGCATTTATTAAAAAAGATAGGAGTTTAAAACGCACAAAACCTATGATAATGGTCGTCTAACTATAGCTGGGGTTATAATACCCTCATATTCAGTCAGACTCCAGGGGGAAATTTAATTATTGATTAATTTACTTTAATCAATTAATTAATCAGTTAGTTGTTGGTATGAAATGCTTGTCCCCTATCTGTCAGTCACTTCGAGTTATGTCGAACGACATATGGGGTCTCACTTGGGAGGCCAATCATCTCTGAGTTTAAGAGAAAATGCCAATGAAAATTGGCTAGTGGATTAACATACCTGAGCCACTCCCCGTGCCAACGGGTATAAACAGGGCGACAGGTGCATCCACTCATTAGATGTTTGCTTCGGAGCCGAGAGGTTGTATGAAAGCTGTTATACTCCACAAAACCATTCATCTGCTGTGTTGGGAAGCTGTTCTGGTTGGCGGTACGGCGCAAACAGTGGTGTCCCTTTCAGCGATTCCCCTGGGCCCTTCAACTAAGAGAGCAGATTTCCTAAAAGAGCAAATCACGGACGATTCGCGTCTTTTTAAAGGGATGGGCTGTTGACCTCTGTGGATGAAGATTCGGCGGGGCTGCCCCCCTCGGGTGTTTTCGCCACTGCCGAATTGGACCCGAGTTGACAGCCGTGCTTGCCCGGGCAGCTGTGAGCATCAGCAAGGAGGTGAATGCACCGCCCAGCCCTGAGTGCTCATGGCTGTTCGATTGGTTCTTGGTGTAGAGCGCGGCTCACAACCGCGTTTTGCTCTGGTTCCTTTCTTCCCGGATGTGCATGGGGAAGTGATGTAGTCGTGGATGGCCCCTTTTTACGGCCGGAAGCAGCTCATTTCATTCCTCTGTCCTCACTACCCTTGATGGCGGGGCAGCTAGGGGTGCGTCGACATTCCCCAGCAGGAGAGTGCGATTGCGGTGCACTTGTGTCCGCAAAACGCTGCCACTGGGAGGAATAGTCCGCGCCTCTCACCCAAGGCCTGTAAGCTGTCGACCGCTCTCGCTGCCAAGGATTACAGTGCTGCGGGCCAAGCTGCCTCTGCTCTGCATGCCATGGCTATCCTGCAAACTCACCAAGCCAAGGCTTTAACAAATGCACGAGGGTAGAACCAAACCGAGGTTGATGCAGGTGCTGCGCACGGCGACTGACCTCACCCTTCCGGGTGAAGGAAGTCACGACGCAGTCCCTCGGGAAGGCGATGGCTGGCTGGATGGCTGGGTGTCACGCTTGCTGCTCCATTCCCCCTAACACAGGGATGCGAGCGCCTTTCTTCTCCCAGTAGAGTTCCCCGGTTGGCGCACCCTGGTTGAGCATCCTCCAGCACCCTCGGCAGTCAGACTTGTCGGAGCAGTCAGTCTGTCGCCAGGCCCATGGGAGGTGGGGGGGGGCTTTTAGAGAAAGGTTTCACCTCTTATCCTGGTACATACCAGGTGGACCAAGTCTGTAGTGTTATATGGTAACTGAAAAAAAGGAAATGGGAAATTCAAGATTTACAGGCCAGAAGTAAAAGATGAGTTAGCCAGGATCAGGGCATAGAAAATGTTTCATGTTGCGTTTGCCTTCATATTCTGTAGAAAACATCTAAAGAAGGAGGAAATTCACATTTCATTTTCATGTTTATACTTTCAACAGATATTGCATACAAGCAAACACTGAAAAAAGTGCATATTGAGAATAGAAAAATTTGCACGAATGCTTGTTTTCATAACGGGATAAAAAAACAAACAAACAAAAAAAAACACTACACTCTTAAATATAAAGGTGCTCAAAAGGTTCTTCACAGTGATGCCATAGGAGAACCATTTTTGGTTCCTTAGAGAAACATTCAGTCAAAGGTTTTTTAAAGAACCATCTCTTTCTTACCTTTTTTCAATCTGAAGAACTTTCTTTCACCACAAAGAACCTTTTGTGAAATAGAAAGGTTCTTGAGATGTTAAAGGTTCTTTATGGAACCATTTAAACAAAAAGGTTATTTTATGGCACCGTGAAGCACTCTTATTTTTAAGAGTGTAATTCTGACTTTTTATAGTTAATATCTCACAATTTTGATTTCATATCTCATAATTCTGACTTTTATTCTTAATTCTAAAAGAGAGAGAGAGAGATAAAAAAAACTTGCCAGATTTAGTCTTAGAACTGTGAGATAAAATAAAATATTGACAATAAAAATAATAATAAAGTCAGAATTGAAAGATATAAACTGTGATAGCTAAACTAAAGTCAGAAGTGTGAGATAAAAAGTTGCAATTATATATATATATATATACATAAACAAGCTAAATATGTGAAACAAGCTTCTATAGATGTGTGCACTCCAGCAAAGAGATCCTTTCCATGATCTGGTGAAAGTGTCATTAATAAGCAATTAAATGTTAAACATTAAATATGGGTGTCTAATTGTAAGCACTTCTAAATGTATTCGGTTTGGCAGAGCGATTGTTTTCTGTCCTAAAGAAGATGAAGTAGAAATGCAATCAATTTAATTGCATCAGAGCCTCATGTTTTTATTGATTGTAGGAAAACGGCTTGCAAGTGAGGAGTGACTACAGCTTGATAAGTGGCAAACCATTATTTTCCAGGCCGCCTGAATCCCCTTTGAGGCAAAGATACTTCATTGTATCATGGGCCTGGTGCAGAGCCACAAAATGTGACACAACGCTCATTGTGAGGTCAGTGCTAATGTTTTCTTCATTGGATGATCATTTGCAGTATGATGGTTATGTAATTATGAGTGTTTATGCATTAATCTAGTTGGTTTTTAATGTAATTTGACATTTCACCTAAAAATCCCCCTAAAAAGAAAAAAATCATTAGGAAATTCTTTAGGAAATTATTATTTTTTTTTTTTAAAGGAAAAGGAACTTGTTTTAGAACGTTATGTTTTATGAATTTTTATGGCAGCTGCATTTACCCTCTAATTTTCTCATTATTGCAGTTTGTTTTTATTTACATATACTGATGTTTTTTTCCTCATTAAATTGTCATCATTATAATCAAGGTAAGTATGTATTTATTTATTTAAACGGGGATATATAAATACTTTACAGTCAAAAAGGAATTTAATATGATTATGAGTATTTACATTTAAATAATTTTAATACACATTTTACTATAGTTTTAAATATTTTAGTAAAATTATTAGTTTTAATTAAACGTTTTTATTTTAGTATAATTATATCTATTATGCTAAATTGAAAACTAATATACTATATTATGTATTAATAAACACATTGTTTGTAGTGAAAATGTAATGGTCCTACACTTATCCTTTTACTTAAAGTACAACAGTGTCTATACATAAATATATACAAATATATATTTTTATATGCAAAATGCAAAATGCAAAATAACTAAAATATAACATTTTTCTTAACATATTAATGCTGTATGTGTGTGTATATATATATATATATATATATATATATATATATATATATATATATATATATATATATACATACATACAGCATTAATATGTTAAGAAAAATATTATATCTTATTTGTTTTGTTTGACCTGGAAATATGACTCAGGCATGTTGTTGACAGGTTTCATGAAATTCTTTCAGGAACGCGGTTGTCCTCTTTGCCATACAAACGATCCCTCATTGGCAAACATCAGCTATAAAAAACTGTTAACAACGGCCCAGACACATGAGCATGCCTAAATTTTCCTCCCAACACGGCGAGTCCATCCAAACAAAGCAGAAGATCACGCTAATCTATATGCTGGGATATTTTTGCCTCCTTCTCCAGAAAATGTGCAATTTGGTCAGGCACGAAAAAGAGAGGCAGAGAGAGAGGGGGAAAAAATTGAGCAGACCCTTCCAAGCAATAAATCATTGGATTGCTCGTGACACTCATACAATACGGATATAGTGTTAACTGCAAGAGTGAGACAGGGCTCCTTGGCCCTCTGGGGTGACCTTGCCTGGCTGCCGTAATCTATCATTCTGACACCGGACACACTGGTTTTGTTTAATATTACACTATTGGCATATACAGTAAACACAATGCAAAGAAAATTTAGACACAGACATGAGGTGAGACAAGAGGAGGTACATATGTACACACAACGAGAGAACCATTGTGTTGTCAAGCCAGTGCTAACTTTATTTCACAGGGTTTCGAGGTGCACTTTTATGCATTTTATTCGGCTGCCTATTCGGTTTTATTGGCTTACATTGTATTTGGCGGTGCAGTATGAGGGCCTGTAATGTAAATCAAATGCGTAATGCATGTCTTTGAGTATGTTTGGCGGGGAAACGCATCACATTTGCAGTGTCCTAAATGAAATCTCACCAATTTAAGGGGAAGAAACGGGGCGGTTCAAGTTCACCAGTCTGGTCTGACACTCGGGGTCCATAAATAATTCATTTTGGGGTGACCATTCATTCTTCTTTATGTCACATACGCACACAAATAAATTATTGTTATTCCCAATTTGACAGTCACACACAATCTGTCCAATAGCTGCATGAGGCAAGTTGAAACAACAGTGTGGGTGTGAATAAACTAAATCAGAGAGATTTATGATAATAAATAAAATAAAAATAAAAAAACACTGCAGCTGTGGGTGTCAAAAGTTTACTCTAAATTATACTGTAGAATCTACTAAAATTTTACATATAGAAATTAAATTTACAGTAAAAAAACATACATTGTTAACTGAAATAATGTCAATATACCAAATTACTACGCTGCCTAAATTTATTTTCTATATATAAGCCCACTTCCTTTTGATGCATTTTTTAGAAAGCATGGCTTAATGTCTTAAATCAAATCTCTTCTCAAGTAAATGTATCTATAGATTGAAGGTTGTTTAGATACTTTAACTGGAAAAAAAAAAGACAAAAATAGTAGGAAAGAAAATCATTTTTGCAGTGTAAAATCAGTTTTTACCTTTACTGACAATCTCCTTAGAAGAGAAAAATGCTACTATATACCTATATATATATATACAGTCTTTAGAAGATACACTCAAATACAAAACACAGAAGACACTAAAATAAATTATTCAGTCAAAAACTCTAATCTGAAGCAGCACAAATTATTATTTTTTTCCACAGTTAGTTATAAGATGACTTCATTCTCACCTCCAAAAACTGGATTTTTGTGTAAAATTAGCAAGGGACCTTACTGTTAATAACTTTTTTTTACCATACAATTTTGATAAAACTCATATTTTTCATGAAGTTTATCGTCATTACGATGAATACATTTATAGTCATTACGATGAAATAATGTTGGTCGGTGATCCTTAATTTAACTTAATTTGACTTGGTTTTGCATCTTTTTCCAGTTTTCATTTTCTTGTTTTCATAAAGGGAACTTATTGCAGCTCAAAGCACCTTTCTTTTCTGTTTACCTACTTTGAACAAGCTCATAACACAAGCACGTGCATCTGTATGTGTGTGTGCAGGCGTGTGTACGAGATGATAAAGCGAGCACGCTCTCCTCTCAGCAAGGGGCTCAGGTACGGTCCTCAGAGAACACGGCGGATAAAGACAACGTTCACGCTAGCGAGCCGCTCTGCCACCGTGACACAAACTCATCCGAGCAACATTTCGAGGTGTGACTCAACACCCAAAACAGCCTCTTTTATCCAAACGAGAGCGAGCGGCTCCGGCATCAGCCGCACAGAGGCTGAGGTGTGATTTTCCCATGTAAATGGAGGTCAGCGGCATCTTTAGAATCTGCGGCCGGTGTGTCTTGGCTGTTTTTGTTTTGTGTGATTATGTACTACCCGCTGGAAAGTTGCTTATTTCTGTGTGTAAATTGGATGTAGTATTTTGCAGAATGGCGCCCCAGGCATAGTGTGAGGTATTGATTGAGTTGGATGCAAGAAGAGACACAAGAGGATTCTGGGAAGTGGAAAGTCTGAAAAAAACTGAAAACAGAGCAACTATAGTCGCGTTTTACGTGTTAGGAAGAAAAAAAAAATCCTCCTGGATTTGTGAAGAAAGCAACTAAACAAACAGAATGTGTGCATGGTGACAGGTGATGTGCCATGTCAGAAAGATGCAGAGCAGGAAAACAGGAATCCTTACGATTTCTTTTCAAGATGATAGAAAATCATGAGATACTTATATGTGCACACCAGAGAACTGGTTCTCTTTTTGCTAAAAAAATAAAAATAAAAATGAAAAATATTAAATAAAAATGCATTCTTCATATACTATTGTAGTACAATACTAACATGTTTGTGTAGTTTACACAAATCACTTTCTCGATTTAGTAAGCTCTAATCTGATTGGCTGACTTTATGCAACTTTCAGAAATAAGAAAAGGAACGTGGTTGCTTCATATGATACCATATAAAAACATCCTATAGATATTAAACGTGTGTGTGTGTGTGTGTGTGTGTGTGTGTGTGTGTGTGTGTGAAAAAAATATTACTTTTCGAGTTATATGTCCTTCTTAAAAGTATTGTTAATGTAGTTGTAAAATAAATTAGAACTAGAATCGATACGTTCCTTATGATTCCCATCCCTGCTGCGCATACAATGCTCAAAGAACAGATTAATTTATATTTGATAGGTTCTTAACCTATTTAAGATAAAACTGTTATTAGTCTGTGTTGTGCTGACCAAACATGCTAAAAAAGTCCCATGATGAGTTGCTCCATATTACGTCTGGTTCTCGAGAGGGCATCACTTTGCATTGGCCTAAGTGCTGTTGACAACCCAACTGAATAAAAATCTTGCATGCATGTGCACATTTTCAAACATAAATGTTTATTTTGTCTCAATTGTTCCTGCTCGCTCTCTCTTACTCTCTGTTGTGCAAAGATGTATTGATTCATCCGTGAATCTATATCACCAATGAACTTGATGGAGTTCCTGACAAGCACAAGTGCAACTCGGCACAGAGACGCATTTGTGGCTGTGTTATTTCTCTCGTGAGGAAACAAGCAAGTCACAAAATCCAATATATACACACAGAAGAACCTCACTGTGTTCGCCAAAACACTGTAACTCTTCAGTCCGGTAGTTTTAACTCTGCAGAGCTGTCCAGGAACATGATGAAATATGCATGAAACTGATGTTGTAGAAGTGACACCTAAATGACTTTAAGAAAAAAACTTTACCAAGTTTACCCTTTACTCCTCTCTACCTTTTTTTGGGGTGTGGGGAGGTTGGTGGGAAGCAGACTTTGTTATGTGTCAAGGTATTCGAAAAAAGGGATGATTTTGAAAAAGAAAACCTCCTCTGGAGAGAAGACATTACTCTACCCCACCTTCATAGTGTCCTTAATACGGCAGGTTTGCCTCTCAAAGACGACACTACAAACGGACGCTGCTCACTTCACAGGCCATTCATAATTGTGGGAATTCAAACAAATCTGTGTGTCAGGCAAGCAGATGGATCTTCAATGGTAGAGCTCAATCGCATTTCTGTTACATCGAGTTGAGTGCCTTTTTTACTCTGAAAAATATGGAAAAGACTATTGATCCGGGCTGCTCACCCAGCCACCTGGGGTATAAACCAGTGTGTGCTTGTGTGAGACGGTTCAGGATAATCTGCATCACTGATGTCTGGATTTTCACCCATGCTGTACAGTTCAACGACAGAGGTTAATGATGGTTTGGTCAGACATTTCTTCTCCTTTTTTATTACTTTTTCTTTTTTGTCTAAGATTTTCAGACCTATTGTTTTTGTCTTGTTCTACTGTAAGTATCTAAATCAAGATGCATTTACTATTTACGTTTTGCATTTACTATTTACTATATTAAGTCTTGTTTTCTGAAAATGTATTACATTTTTGTAAATTGTTAAAACGAGAAAAAATATCTGCCAGTGGGGTAAGAAAATTTATTTTACTTCAATGGAAAATCTATATTATTTTTCTTGCCAAATGTCTTTGCAAATAGACTATACATATATATATATATATATATATATATATATATATATATATATATATATATATATATATATATATATTATCATTCTGAGTTTAATTTTCTTATTTGTAACCCTTAAGTTTCAAAAAGGTCACATGAGGCTACAGGCTAATTTAAGCAGAATTCATAGTGCATGACTATATAAGTCATTTTGCTCCTCAAGTAAAAGTATCTTGATTTGAGAATGTTTGGATATTTGTAATGGAAAACTAGGAACAAAGAAAGTAACTTTTTGCAGTGTACAGTAAATTTACTCACGCTTGGGCCATTCAGTGACTTTTTACCCCATCATTATAACAGTAAAGAAGATTTTTAGATAAAACCGTGGATTTAGTGCTTCATAAAATGCTGACTTACTGGCACTTTAAGAGTAAAAAAAACACTTAACAGGCAACACAAAATTAATATCCATATTCTTATGAAGCAAAACAATCAGTGTGTGCAAGAAACTACTCTTAATCAACTCACTCTTTAACATAAACCACCAAGAAAATATAATTTTGCCTCTTCATTCCATTTCCACCAGGCGAATCCAGTTATTAATGACTTACTTTTCCTTTATCATTCATATCTGTCACACAAAAGTGCCATTTTTAGCCATGCCATCATCTACAACGTGATATTCTGTGAGAAAAAAACTAACAAACAAAAAATAAACCTTTTAATATGAAGTGATAATTAGTTGTATCTCTGTGTTTATATGTTAATGAGTGTATTAGCAGTTTGCTGGTCTACACTGAGCTTTCCCTCACCTTTCGACATTTACACACGTACAGTATCTCCATCCGCACATCCTCAGGAAAAGCTTTCTGTTGTATTCCTAGGTCAGCACATCAGAACTCCAGACACTCTTTCAATTACTACTAAGCTGACATTTGCCTACCCTTTATCAGGAGATCTTTAATCAATGCTGACTTGAGAGGAACAGGGAAAGTCTGCTTTGATTTAATATCTCCACCAAGGTAAAGGTGAATGTGAAACATTTATGATAATTTGTAATAGAGGAAGAGAAGGCTTGATGAGACTTTCTTTCGGTGTCAGACAAACATCTTGTGGCCTTTGCGTTCCATGTTTCACACGTGTTCCATGATATGAATAGTTAAACTCAGCATATATGACATAACTCATCATCAGTAAGGGTAAAGATGAATAATTTCACCGCTATTTCTAACTTTAATTTTCTTATACAGTATGCAACATTTAAGCTTTCCAAAAAGGAGATATTTTTACAGACTAATTTAAGCAGAATTCACAGTGCAGAGTTAAAGGGAAAATTCACCTGAAAATTAATTATGATTATTATTTCTATTTTGTCAGTTGATCACACTCATGTTGCTTGATTCATGCATTCATTCATTCTTTTATATGAAATTTGCATATGTCTGTCTATAAAAAAATATTACAGCTGTTACTATTGCTAAAATAGATACATAACATTTCTTTAAAAAAAAGTTTTTTTTTTTTTTTTTTTGGCATCTCATTACATTATTTTTGTCTCATTTTCTTGCTCCATAAATGTGATTATATTTGTAGTATTATTTCAGTGTTAATCATTATTAATTGTATTATTTTTATGCAATTTGCTTTATACATTTGATTATTTTTTGTATTATTTATTTAATCATAAATTACGATTATTTTATATATTTGCATATGTTTATATTATTTGTAGTTATTAAAATATATAATAATATAATAATTTATAAAAATGTATTTATTTATTGACTGGCATACTTAATAATTTTGCATTCTGATATTATATTTTCTTTACCTTTGTGTCCAGATTGTAAAGAATTGTTGAGATTAACAGTCCCCAGTCCCTATTTACCTCTGATGATCTGGAAAAAAAGAAAGTCAAGTTTTGGATGAAAATATGGTGAGTAAATTGTTCATTTATGATTTGTATTGTTCTTATCTGCACAATTTAAGTTTTAATACTAAGTATTATTAAGTAAAATAATATATTAAGTAAAATGTTTAAAGAGATTTAAGGTGTTCTAGTTAACTTATTAAAATCTTCCGACTGCAGTGTTTACAGCAAGTGTCCTTTCTCTCCCATACAGGTCTCCCTTTGGTTTGCCCATTAGCGGTTGATAACAGTGTCATCTCCCCTCAAAGGTTATCTACGACTCTCTCTCAGTCTCTCTCCAAAGCCGATTACACAAACACAAATGCTGACTCGCAGGTAATAGGCCACAAACAGAGATTCATGTGTCATGGCAATCTATTGCATTTGATCTGTGTAGTTTTATTAGCCAGCAGCAGAGGTTTTATACACAGTGAGACTGAGGAGTGGGTCATCCTCTGGTCACTTATTATTTTTCACGCTTGACTGGATTTACAAGAAGTAAAGGGGTTATGTTACCAGGAGTGTTATAGCTTAATTCTGTTTATCACTCCGCAGGCCTGACACGAGGTAGACATGTTTATTGTTGGCCTGGCATGGCTGCATTTGTCCGACATGATAAATAACCGCACATATTTCATGACTTCGTTTCAGCATTATGGAGCTTGACGCTTGTATTTTGATTCATCGTGGAAGAGACTAAAGCTAGGCCTTCAACACCAGTCAGTTTTATTTTCTTAAAGTCTTTTTTATTTTGAAGTAATAGTTCATTTAAAATGAAATGTTCTGTTATGTGCTCACCGTCAAAGTAAGTTTGAAATGGTCTGAAAACGCGATGACTGCATCAGTTTTTAGTGAGCATTCAGCACGATGAAAGATATATCTTCGTGTATGTGGCAGTGTTTACAGAGCTTTTATGACAAAGACCCTAAATAAGTTGACTATATAAAAAAAAAAAAAAAAAAAAAAGTTTTGGTAACATTTTACAATAAGGTGTCATTTAATGTGTTAATTAACAAGAACAAACAATGAACATTTCTTACAGTATTTATTAATCTTTTTTTTACTTTAGTTTATACAAATGCTGTTGTTCATTGTTAGTTCATGTTAGTTCACATTGCATGATAAATGTTAACAAACACAACTTTTGATTTTAATAGTGCATTAGTAAATGTTGAAATTAATATTTACTATTAATAAATGCTGCAGAAGTAGGCTATTGTTTATTCTTAGTTCATGTTAACTAAAGTAGTTAACTAATGTTAACTAATGAAACATTATTGTAAATTGTATCCAAAATATTTTTCAAGTTGTTACTGCCGTTGTTATTTTGGAATAAATATAAAAATGCATAAAAACACCATGAAATTAGCATTAAAAAGTATAAAATAAAATAAAATGCATTGTTTTATGTAATATTTAACCAGGAAAAAACAACATAAAGTGTAACATAGCCAGTGACACCTCCAACCACCTGCTAGATTTTTTTTTTTTTTGACTCTTTACTTTGTTTCATTACAAAATACAACTCATAACAGAAGTAAACTAAGTTTAGATCATTTTTGATGGTGACATAAATGTGATGACAGACATCAAAGCAAAATAACCTTTTTATATAATTTTATAGTCTCTGCACATCACGCTCAGATAGCAGAAACTATTTTAAAATACACACTTCACCTTAAGGTTAAATGAACATCTTAAATTAATTTTTCATCAATTTTACTCAAATTAATGTTGGTCTCAAAGGGTTTCCGGATACACCTGTTCAAATCATTCTCTGCGTTTGTAATGAAATATGTTTTAGATACAGATGAACTTTTGAAATATATTAGTCAACGGACACACACCAAATTCCTCTCAGGTGGCTCTAATCCATCTTTGTAATTCAGAAAATATCTTTAGAGTTTTCCTCTGAGCTGCTGGGCTGAAGTATGGCCCCATGATGTTGTTTTTGGACCTTGTTTTGGAAAGGATTGCACAAGACAGGTTACTCCTCCTTAAATAAGGTATAAAAATGTCACTTTATGAGAAATTTACACTGCTGGAGTTAGCCACGGCTCATTAAAGACTATTAATGCTATGTAGAGCTATAGTCTTACATCATAACAGTAAAGGCAAAAAAGGAGGAAGAGGCCAAATTATAATGTGCTTCAGGCACTGGACAAGAGATTGAATGAAAAATCCTGTGTGGCCCCTTACAGACACTTTCATGGAGTTGTTTATGTTTTGTCAGCGATGCGTTAATGATTTTGATTTAATTTGACCTTAAATATGTGCAATTATAAATTTTTCTCCTTTTTTCTGTCACAAGCATGAGCTAAATCAGAAGTGCAAAATCAGCGTCAATCAGCTGTGAAAGTTTCATTTTTAGTCAATGTGTTTAATTGTTATAAAAGTACCTTTTAAGAAGTGAGTGAACAAATGTGCCAACCCCGAAATCCCAAGACTGTTTGTTTACACAAAGTTGTGTGATTAAGCAATCAAGTGTATTATCAAAGTGTGACAAAACAGGGGGGTTGCACATTTTTTCTGTGAAATTGCCTCATTATTATGTTTTGCCAATATCGTTGAATGTTCATTAAATATAGCAGAAATGATCAACAGTCGGGCCCGGTCTCTCCTTGGGGCTCTGCTGACATCCTAATGATGTTGTTTTAATGACTGATCCCATTCTCTCAGGAATTTACCCTAATTTAAGAACCATCTTTGGGATGATTATTATTTTGTAACTTTCAGAGAATCCAGGTAAAGAGATTCAGAGTTTTTAACAAGTTTGTTCTTGGGTGAAGAAACACGTTAACTCGTGTAAACCGCTGTATTGTATATTCTTATATTAAATTATTTATTTATTATTATAAACATTATTTCAATTTATTTAACAAAAATAATAATGTACAAAACAAACCTGGACTGACCTCATTTGCAAATGTCTGAAATCTCATTTACATACAGTGATATTTAATTAAATTCAGTTAATTTCATTAATACCTTGACTTGGCAAAGGATAAACACACATGCCAACCGTATTATGGATCCTCATGTTTATTCATTTATGATTTATGCATGTGAGAGTCAGCAGGTCAAGTGTTAAACAAGTGACAGGATCTTATAACAAAAGACCTGTCCTGTATGTTTGCTCATCTTTGAACACTTTTACACTACATTAGTGCCACAAATATTGTAATTGCAACAGCAGTAATAATAAAAAACACGATCTAATTATAAGTTGTTCCACAAACATTTTTTTTCCGTCTCCCATGGCAAATATGACACATTTGCAAAATTCTATAGGCCTGTATATACTGTGTGGAGAGAAATCAGTGTGTTCAGTGTTGTACCAGTGCACAAACATCCCCGTCAGCTTGCTGATGGACCAATCTAATTAAAAATAAGAGACAATGTCTGCGTCCGAAGGGGCTGCTGGAGATAAAGGCGCCAATGTATGCCAGCAGCCGTTTGGAACCGCGCGGTTAATGAGCTCAGAGTTACAGGAGCAGTGAGCTGAAGAGGAGCAGAGCGCGACAGAGACCGCCAAGATGCTCTTCTGGGGGGAACAGAGCTGGGTAAGAGGGAAGGGGGCATTTTGGAGAGACCGGGGTCAGTTGTGGTAATAGAATCCTGCCCTGTGCAGCCCCACTTGAGCAAAGATGAGCACGCTGAGGTGAACAACAATCTTCAGAGGCGCTCCTCATACCAGTCAAGGCCGCAAACCAGGAGGTTATGCATTTATTATTGCCATTAACGCACGCTAATGCGCCGCTGTTTATATTCATGAATACTCAGTATTAATCCAGACAGGGTCAGTGCGAAATAAAACACACTCCACCTTTTCAATTTGAGTCTGGATCTGAAAGTGAGTGTGTGTATGTAGGAGGAAATTTAATGAAAGGAAGTTCATGGAGTCAAGATTTTGGGTTGCTGGCAGAGTCTGATTCCTTGATTTGTGTGCTGCCTTGTTTTTCATCTGTTCAAAAGCACTGTTCCGATGGGATTAGTGTACTAAATGACATTTGATTCATAATTATTAAAACAGGACGTCTGTCATTTCATCTACTGGTTCGAATGGAATTGTGATAGCTTGCCAATTGTTGGTTGTGATTGTTGTGTTTTTTCCTGCTATTTACAATATATAAATACATACATAACATTTTTTTTCCTGCCCCGTTTATTTATGTATTTATTTTTACATGACTAGTTCATTTCATTATTTCAGGTGGTTTATTTGATCTTTTTTCAATTATTATTTTATAATTTTTTTGACACTTGGCAAAAGTTAAACATATATATGATGGATTCATACAAATAATAAATAAATACACTTTAGCTTATTTTATGCTTATTATTGCTGAAAATCACTTTTTTTATGTGGAGGCATCACACCACAAAACTAAATGAAATTAACTTGAAAGTAGTTCCTCATAAACATTACAGATGTAATTGATAGTAGGAGGCAAAACTCTCCCAGGTACAAATACATAACCTTGATAAAATGTCTCATTTACTTTTTTTTTTTTTTTTTCATTTTGGGGTCCCCCAGAGACTGCCAAATTAGAAAGTATTGATAATAATAATAATAATAATAATAATAATAATTAAGGTAATATGTAATTTAATGACCAGTCAGTTTTGAAATCAGACACAGAAACATATTTATATATGTTTAACTTTGATACATTTCAGTATTTCGAAGTTGAGGACAATTTACACATTTTATTAAAATAAAAAAGTTTAAAAAACCTAAGCGTGTGTTTATGGGCAAAATCTGTTATTTATTTTATTATCTTTTTTACTGTCCAGCAATATTTTGAAAATATATAATGTATTATTACAGACATTAAAATGACCTCTCATGTGAGCTGCCCACACACACAAATAAAAACGTTTTAGGTTCTTTAGGTCACATTGAATATGATGGTGAATACTTTATACAGTGGATGATTATGCTCCAAATTGACTTTTTGTCCATGATATATTGCGCTGCCTCTTCTAGATGCGAATCAGAGAGAGAAATTGCATCCATATGTGAGTTTATGGAGGTATATGTGAGGCTACAGTGAGATGCAGGGCTCTGTAATCGTCTCTCTCCTCCTCATTACATTCTGCATATGTTCCTGGACGTCAGGCTGAAATTGATCTGTTTCCTCCTTTGAAAACGTGTGTGCCAACATCTCGGCTGATGAGACATAAACTACAATCTCACCAAACAATAATGATACTTATCACTCACCGTCGCCCTGTCGAGCTTATGAGGAAATAAATATATATCTGTGTCCTGAGCCATTATTGGAACTCAGAAAACATAGATCTTTTTTTGTGGCTCTGATAATTCACTCCTGGCCCAGAGATGGATGATATGAAGAAGTCGATAAAAGATGTTACCTCTGGATTTCAGCCCCTGTGATTTATTTCATCGCCTCATCAAGATATATATATATATATATATATATATATAATCAAAGCAAATCAGTGTGGATAGCACACTTTCTCTCTCCGCCATAGTCTGTAAGTTTCCAGGGCGTCTGTATGTTAACAATACCCTTTATCTCTGTTTGGTCTAAAGGACTTAATGAGTCTCAGTTAGCATTGGGAGAGGGGAAAAATCTGTCTTACACTAACCGACCTATGTGACCATACATGTCAGTTATTCGCTTTAGCGGGATAATTACCCCAGCCATCAGATCAGCTCTCTCCATGAAAATGACCAGGCCTTTTTCACTAATTTCCCATCCAATTTAAATAAGACTGCTTTGGCAGTATAGGCCGTCTTTGAATGCACATATTTTCCTTTTACTGCACAGATGGTTATTTAATTTATCTGGGTGTTTGTGAAGTGTGACAAAGATCTGCAATTATCCTGGCACTAAAAAAAAAAAAAAAAGTTTTATTTGTAATTGTAACCTCACTGCAGTTTATTAAAGGGGTCATATCATAAATCTATATTTTGTTTTATTTTTTACCCCTTGAGACCCACTTATAATGTTAGTGTTTTTTTGCACCATAGCAGTCATAATTATTTTTTTAATAACTGTTTTCCACTCTATGTCTGACACTTAAACTAGGTATTTTTGTACTGCTTAAAGTCAATATGAAACTGTATTTGCTACACAATTATATTGCTGTTATGTGATATTTCTTACTGTCTGTATCATTCTTACAGACATGTTCCACTGGGCATGTTCAATAAGGGGCAGGACAGCATTTTATCAGGAATTGCTTGGATTGTGAAAAGTCAACAGGTAACACTGGTTATTGGTTAACATTTTCACTGCCTTTCATTTAACCGTTCACTCACACACTCACCTCTTGGTGAAGTCAGCCAAGGAAAGTTGTTTAATATGTGGCCCAACATTTTTTTTTTTTTACATTAAATATTACAGTATGTGTAGAATATTACATGCATTATGAAAATAAACAGTAAACTTTAATTTCATGATGACTTTGCCTTTGTAATTAGTAAGAATGCTTTGTTGGCACATTCATTTTTTCATTTTCACTACTTTAAAAAAAGCTGTTTTTACCTTTCAAAAACAGCTCCTTTGCAAGATCGCAATTTACTGTGACAATTTTGCAGAACAATCTGCTTGGTAATATAGTTTACTCCGTTCACAATTAGTGTTGAATGCAATTCTTTCTATAATGCTTTATGATGTTATAAATGTATTTTCACATTGCATTTAACACTTTTTGACCCATTTAAAAGTTAAATGTTGAACTGTTTTTTTATTCCATGTTTTCATATTGCAGTGAACTATATTCTATCCCAAAAGATTAATGAAAAGGTAAATTTGACCCCTTTAAAAGGTTAAATGTTTTGCAATTAAATGCACACTTAATTTCAAGACCATAGACTACACATGATAGAGAAGTAAAGAGCTCCTTTGCAAAGTTCCGTTATACTGTGACATATTCACAAAACAATCCATTTACAGTTTATGAGCTGAACTGGAGGCTTTTTATGTTGTCAAGAAATGTTGCATCCAACCAGAATTTAGAGTTGGACATCCTTTTTATATCTCCGTGTATATTTTCATATCTCAATGAATTTTTGTTGCAAAGGAATTTAGGAGAAAATAGTTGAGATTTGATCACTTTAAAAGTGAAATGTTCTGCAATCAAATTAATATTTAAGTTTAAGAGCACAAATACTATAGGCAAGTAGGGCCTGCTGCACAAAAACGTTGCCTTTGCATAGTTGCATTAAACTGTGACAGATACACAAATCAACCAGCTTAATAGTTCATGAGCAGAATTATAGGTTGATTACCAGACAATGCTGCAACCAGCGGGAACAATTATTATTAAGATGCTTTATGCTATCTTAAGTTGAATGTTTCACTATATTTCACACAGCAGTGATCTCTTTTATCACAAAACAAAATAGTTTGTCTTTGATTTGACCCATTTAAAGGTGAAATGTTTCACAAAAAAGTGGATTCTTGAGGTTAAAATATGACCGAGAAGTAGGGCTCGTTACACACACACACACAATTTTCTTTTTTTTTTTTTTTTTTTTTTTTACATTTGCATCATACGGTGACAGATGCAAAACAATCTGCCCTGTAATCCAGTTCATAAGACAAATATATACTGTTTATGATTTCTAGAAAATGTTGCAACCAATCAGAATTTATAATACTCTAGAATGTGAAAGTAAAAGTAAAAGTTTATGTATGGTTTTATTTTGCAATGATTTCAGTAATCCTTTATGGTGTTTTAATGTGCAAGCTTTTGTTTATTTTATATAGTAATAAAGCCTTGTATCACAAAACATTTGACCTCTTTCGTTGAAACGATTTGTAATTACACACATACTAATGTTCAAATCGCATATGACAAAGAGGGGAAGAAACGGTATTATTGTGACAGATTTACAAAACAATACACTTATAAAATAGTCAATGTGCCAAATTGTAAGCTGTTTGCCACAGTGTTGCAACCAATCAAAATTTTTACTTGAAAATGAAAATTGTTTTGTTTGTTTGTTTGTTTTTTAAGTAGTTTTCTTGTTATTTGATTACTTGCAACACAAATTTAAGCACATACACTGAATAAGACACAGAAGCACAAAAACCCTTAATCTGAAAATAAATAAACAAATAAACCAGTTGTCTTAACTTAGTTTTTTTTTTTTTTTGCAACCAACTGCAGGCCAGCTGATTTGACTGTACAAATGTGCTTAATCAAATAATGTAGCATCAGGCCCACAGAAAGACAAAGATACAGCAGGTCTCGACAGCTGACCTCTGGGGTCTGACCCCATCCTCTCTGTTTTCACAGGCCATTCCACAACTCTCCTGCCAACTTTTAAACACTTCCTGTAAGACAGGCGGGCGGCAGGAAGTTGCACCGTTGACCGGAGATGCTTCAGTGGTAAGCATGAAAGAACTGCAAGCGTGCCGATCGTAAGTAATAAACACCGGCTTTCATCACGCCATGTTTTCCTTTCTGCTCATCTCTCTGTGTGATGCTTTGTGTGGACGTGCTGAACTTCTAGTGAGCGGCGAGCTGTACGTGTGTGTGTGTGTGTGTTATTGGAATGTGTGTGTGCTGGTGCGGATGGGGTGGCTGATGAATGAGGCAGTGTGGCAGATTCACAGCGCGGATCTTACTGCAGCTGTAGGGGAAACTAATGTCTAGCAGGGACCACCGAGGTCTCTGAGCTAATACCTGCTTCCTCCATCACAAAAACTCAAGCCCTGACACACACACACACAAACAGACATCTTTACGGCCTGCCAAATGAAAGCTTCTCCTCACCGCCAATACACTCAATACAAGCAATAAACAACATACATCGAGTACTGTACATCCAACACTCTCAGAAAGAAATGTGCAAAACTTGTACCCTTAATAGCACCCTCACTTTTGTACCTTAGCTACCCCAAAGGGTGCATATTAGTGCATGTTGCACTGTAAAAAAACAATTGTTGAAACTGTATATTAAACAAAGATTATTATGCAAGAAAATACTTGAAAATACTAAAATTTATAATAATTTACTAGGAATTGTTTCTTCACCCTTTTTGCTGGTAAGTGTGCGATTATTCTGGTTTAAATACAAGTTAAACTCAATTCCAGTGAATAGTTGAATAATTTATGCAGGATTTAAAACAGAATGTGCTTATAAAAGCACAGTTTAGGTTGTAGGGTTTCTGGGTTTACAACAACAATCAAATAAAAGAAGTTTGATCTCAAATAATACATATATATATATATATATGTTTTGAAAGTTAAAAACAAGACATATCAAATGTTTGAAGTTTAAAGGTTTATTGCTCTCTTTAAGATGAAAACCGTTTCTACTTGTTCTCCTTTCTTAACATGTCATTTCACATTTTTACCTCTTTTTTCTTCTTTGTTCTTGGGAATCATGACAGTTGATTAGGCTCAAACTAATTTCTTTTCTTCTCGCGTTCTCACTTGCTCCTCTGAAAGGTTGCACACTCTTAGGAAAGTCCAAAAATAATATGCATGTGATAAGTCATTAGTCATTTCTTAGTCTGCATATGTTAACTTGACCTGCCGTATGTTAATGCATTCAACAATGGCCCCACATATGGCTGCATGTGCAATCCCAACTGCAAGAGCTCCTGCGTGGGGCCTCATTATAGAAAACTTCCCAGCCGCGTCATTAGCGCAGAGGTGGAGTTCACGAGGTGTGCTTCAGCTCCAGTCACACCATCAGCGGGGAGATGAAACACATACTATCATGTCACACAGACTTATCACACCAGAGACAGGTGCTGGGAGAGACAGCTGAACTGGATGAAACAATAACTGTTTTTATAAACAAGGACTTTTTCAGCACAGCTCATGGTTCTCTATATTTTGCTATATTTCAATCCATTACAAAAAGTTCCTAGATTTTCTCTAAGTATCATTGCAGAGAATGTAAAAAATAGTGCACAGATAGATTAAAAAGTGGAAAAATTCAGACAAAAACTGTACTCAGATGTTTTATAAGTGCATGTTCCTTCTAGCTGCAGTCTGTCCAGAGTTCCCGCTGGGCACTGCTTGGTGATGGGCATCATCCTTTCAGATTCTGGGAGCTGGACCAGCAGCGGCTGCCAGGGCAGTTTACCCCCAACTGGACTTTAACACAGTACAGAGTAACCGTCTCTACACTAGCACATAGATTCATCCTGATTCTTTTATCTGTACATTTAACAGTACACAATATATATATATATATATATATATATATATATGTATACATATACATATATATACATACGTACATTATTTATTTATTTATTTATTTTTACAGTGGTAAATTAGTAATTAGTTAATAGCTTATTATAAATAGTTATAATAGACAAATGTAATCTAAAATGTATGATGAAGATACAGCATTATTTTGCTATCATTTATATACAATTATAGTTTACAGTCATATTTTTTATTTTCATTTTAATTGTATTATTTGCATTTTTGGTAAAATTGTGCCTTTGTCGTTTTTATTTTTAGATATTTTCTTTTAAAAACATGTCTATATAATATTTTATTTTATTTTATTTTTCTCTTTATAAATGACATTAGAAATGTTGCCTTGGCAACAATCTGAAATTATTAAAATGCAATATAAATGCATTGTTAAAAAATGCAGTTATTATTATTTTTATCATTAATAATAATAATAATAATAAATATAGGTGTGCAAATAAAATATATTTAAATTGTGATGTGCTATTGTATTGATGATAATTAATTATTATAATACAATTTTTTTATTATAATAATATTAATAATCATTATTATTATTATTATTATTTAACCCTAAAAATTTAAATTCCAGAAAAAAATGTATTAATTAATTTAAAAAACATACCATGGTATATATAATACCATAGCATATATAATATAATAATTTTTACAGTAATCAATCAGCATCATGCATAAGTACTAATGCCTTATATCATGTGCCATGACCGCAATACTTTTTTTTTTTCTTTATTATTGTCTTATTCATGTCCCTAGTTGATCTGAAGAACTTGAACGTCATTAAGATAATAAGAGTTCAGGAAAGCTGGACACGTGTATGTGTGTTTCTGTGTGTGTGTGTGTCGTCCCAGGGCTGTGATGTTTCTCATCTCAAGTTCTCTGCTTTACCCAGCATCTCTAATTGTTATTAATCTACATCAATTAAAGTGAGCGTCTTTGCTGTCACATGTCTCCCCTCCTCTCATTGACGAGCGTGTTCATGGCTGACACACAGGAGACGCGAACAGGAAGCATCACGGCGCTGCGTTTCCTGTCGCTGCAGACGCGTTTAGCAAACCCAGCAGCAGCCAGATAAAGCTCATATTTGAATAGGCCCTGTTATCAAATACATTCATTAGGTTACACGCTCCACTTGATTAATTATATTTAAAGAAATTGTGGGTACTTTGGATCTTTCATCGCGCGGCGCTACGGCATGCCATAGATCCCTAATTTCGAGAAGAAAAAGGGGCTGAGGGCAGTTTTCTTTTTTTTTCCTGTTCTCTCTCTGCCTATTCTGGACAGCCTGCGCGGGTCCCTGAGGGCCAGAACGTATTCAAATGTATCTCCATCAATGAGCACAGTAATTATGAATTCCGCACTAATTAGTGTATACACTACTTCCCTTGCATATTTGATTTCCACTGTGAGATGGTAATAAGGGAAATGCCCATTTTTGTCCTGTCTCATGAAAATTCCAGAATGTTAGAGAGGGGAGGGCAGATGGCGAGAGAGAAACGGGGGATGCATTAAATATGAAAAGAGAGAGAGGGGGGGGGGGGGGGGGGAGAGAAACTTATAATAACCCTTAAAAATATACCATGGGAAACCAGGGTATTGGTATTACCATCCGTCCAGCCTGATGATAATACCACGGTATCACCTTACAGTACGTAATTTACTCATGTATTATGTACAGTCAGATTATATATAAGTTATTATTTACACAAAAAAAATAAAAAATACCATTGTAGTATACCATGGTATTCTTTGTGTTTATTTATTTATTTTTATTATGTTTGTGTATGTATATGTATGTATGTGTGTGTGTAATAATAATAATAATAATAATAATAATAATAGGAGAGAACAAACAATAATATTTGAAATGTGTTTATTCATTCTACATATACACTATATATAATGCATGTATTATTATATTCTGATACCATCAATGGACAATTGCTCCTCAGCAGTCCTGTTAGTGAAACATAGAAATAAAGGATATAACTCTTGCTGGCTAAATATGCTTTTTAGAGACTGAGTACTAAAGTTAAAACCTTTCAGGTATGATCAGTAAGTTTTATAGTCCTCTTTAACAAATGTGATTTTCTTTTCATGTATATCACAGACATATCATGCAGCCCTAAAGCCATTTTTTCCTGTATACTTGTAAAAAAATACATATCTGCTTGTGTGTGGTGCATAAACGGTGGCCTCAAGCTCATTGTGAACAGATATATTTCCTCCCTCTATACTTTGAGACTAAGCCAAGGTGATTTTTGACTCAAAATAATACAACATTATTTCATTTTTTAGTTCATGTCAGTCTTTGCTAGTGGATCGTAAATTAGCCACATATGAGGCACTAATAAAACTCTCTTAAAATGCTTTGAGTGACAGACACGTGATTGTGTGGAGTGAAATAGGTCTGTATTATGAGAGCAGATCTCACAGAAGAGTAAACCACAGTCTAGTGACTGGAAATACAGTCCTGCGGCTCTTAGTGCTTATAACCGCACAAATCATCACCTGTCCTTCGAACCATGCCTGCTGGGGTGTTTGTGCCTGTGCACAGCTTTCCTGCTTTCTTTTGTCTTTTGGATAGACACTCACATGAAAATTATAAATTTACAGTATGGATACCTTGTACAATGTAAGCCAATTTACATATGTACTGTAAATATATTATCTGAAATATTAACCTTTGCTAATGTTCTAGCCTTGGCTTAATGTTTTGTTAATGTTCTATGCATCTGTTTAACTAAATAACGAAATAATTAGCTTCACAGGAAATTTGCAAAATGTCTTTAATTTTTTCAGTGTTTGATAAAGCTGAAGCACACGTCAAATGTCAAAAAATCCCAGTGGGATAACATTTGGCAAGATCTCCCCACTAATATTGTCCAGTTCACCTGTATAAATCTGAAATTATTGCACCAACAAATCTTTTTTATAAACATTTTATTCTGAAATTCGTTGTTTTTTATTCAAGTAGCTAATTCAACAACAACAACAACAACAATAATAATAATACACATTTTTATTGTTGTTGTTATTATTATTATTATTATATATTGTTGTTGTTGTTGTTGTTAAAGTATAAATTATTTTTGTATACATTAAAATAATTGGTTATTTGGCAAAGCAAAAAAAAAAAATTATAATAAACAATAATGATAAACATAGACTTAATATTTCTCTTCATTCCTTCATTTTTGCAGCTCAACTCTCTTCCCTCTTCTTCTCACAGACTATAATTGCCAGCAGCATATTTCCTTCCTGTTTTCTGGACGCCTTCATGATGTCATTTCCTTTTGAAGGTCCAAGATAAACATTCATTTCTGGATCACCTGGGGTAGTGCTCTGATAGACAGCTCAAGGATCCAAGTATTCCCTTACATAATTAGCAAAACCAGGCATGGGCATAATCTCATTCTCCAGCCCCAGAAATGATGTGCCCTAGAAAGACAAGTTATTTTTATTGATTTATTGATTGATTTTTGCTTTATTCTCGTCCCACCACTGTTGACACCTGAAGTTCATGCATTCAGATAACTGCTCTGCTCTGCTCTGTTTGGAAATGTAGGAAAGAAACATAAGAAGTTTTTGAGAACATACTGCTCTGTGATGCAGTGGAACGGTTTTGGTGTGCGTATGTTGCATTTGATTGACAGCGAGCCAGAGATATACCTCCGTCTCCAAGCGGGAGGGAGATATTTAATCATTCGTAATTAATGTTTCTGCAGAAGCTGGAAGACAGCAGGCACGTGTGATTATCTGTGCGCGAGACAAAAGTGATGATTAAGAAAGTTAGAACTAATTTAGCCAACACATGTCTATGTTTGACCATCCAACCCAAGCAAAAGAATACCGCATGGGTTTGGATCTCCTTCGCATTTCAGCACTCATGCATGTTCAAGCATGCTTTGAAATGTTGATATTGAGGCGATTAAAGATGTATGTAAACAACTCATGGTGAATTCTCAGAGCTGGTTAGATAAGTGTGCAAATATTCAGCGTTTGCAGCTCTGACATTTACAGGCGTTTTGTCTCTCGCTTTGTGTTCGGGTCGTGACTCCGTGGTCCGTTCTGCATGTTTGGACACTTTCTTTTCCTTTCATTTGACTTTTTTTCTCTTTGATAATTCCTGTTCCACACACGCTGACCTCCAAATGTATTCTACCCGGAGCTCGCAAGGCCGGTTCTCTGAAGAACATGGTTTTCCCCTTGCGACACCCAAATGCAGATGTTGAGCCGCTCTGCCAAGAACTAGCGAGCCTTTCTCTCTCCCACCAGTCCCAGGACAGCTTCACACAGCCGTCCATACTGGCACAAACACTATGTTTGTGTGTGTGTGTGTGTGTGTGTGTGACAGAGTGTGTGTATGTGTGTGTGTGTCCTCCTGCTCACAACATCACAGCAACCAGCTGAAGAACAATTTCTGATGTCTTCCACCTTTATTTTCTTCACGTTCCTTCTCTTCCTTTCTGTCTTTCATCCTCTGTTTTCCCCCTTTATCAGGAATGATCGTTGGGCTCTTACCATCATGGATAATTACTCAAATGACAAATTGAATTTGGTTAATGGTGAGGATCTGACTTTGATATTTTCAGAATTTCACTCCTGCAGCCGTGCTAACCAGAAACACGCTTTCTCCATCAAATAGCGGTCTGCAGCTGGCTGTGGGAGTGCTCAGCGTTGGTATTCATGCGTGGATTTGTGTGTGTGGGATATTTCCTATAGCTTAAATGAACACCAGGTGGCCTATATGATCAGGCCATTACTTCATGACTGTGAGCACCAGGTCAGACATTAGCCAAACTCTGAAGACGTGCTGACACCAGAAACTCCCTAGAATCACATCTTGAGGTTATGTACGCATACTTATAGCATTATAATCTGAATTTTTGCAATTCTGTGTGAAAATTCTCATTGAAGCCATTGCTTTTGCCAAATACCATTTTATATGCTACAAATGTGGTAACCTGACATTAGTCGCAATGTTAGTGTGAAGAATAACAGATTTTAAGACTGAAAATTACTTAAACTGTAAGTAAAAGAGTTAAAGTAACATCTAGGGAAGTTGTGGCCAAGTGGTTAGAGAGCTTGACTCCTAACCCTAGGGTTGTGGGTTTGAGTCGCGGGCCGGCAATACCACGACTGAGGTGCCCTTGAGCAAGGCACCGAACCCCCAACTGCTCCCCGGGCCCCGCAGCATAAATGGCTGCCCACTGCTCTGGGTGTGTGTGTTCACTGCTCTGTGTGTGTGTGCACTTTGGATGGGTTAAATGCAGAGCACGAATTCTGAGTATGGGTCACCATACTTGGCTGTATGTCACTTATCTTTAGTAACTATACTTCAAAATTGTGATTAGCATATCAACCCAGGCTGATACAGAGCCCCAAAATATATACATATTTCAACGCTTTTGTATTCCTACGTAAAATGTTTGTTTTCTTGCAAAAGTATTGTGTTTCCCCAAGAGATGTTGCATTCTCTCAAAAAATGTATTGTATTTCCTTGAGAATATTTGCAGTTGCTCGTGTAAAAAATTTTATCTTGCAAAATTACTGGGTTTCCCTTGGAAAAGCTGCATGCTCTTGCAAACTATTTGCATTCACATGCGTAAGTATTAAGTTACCTTGAGAAACGGTGAGTTCTCTCGCAAAGGTATTGCATTCCCTCAAAAAAAATTGTGTTCTCTTGCAAAATTATTGCATTCCCTTGAGAAACTTTGAAATCTTTTGCAAAACATTTGCATTTTCTCACAAAAGTTTTGTGTTCCCTTAAGAAACGTTGCATTCTCTTGCAAAAGTATTGCATTCCCTCGAGAAAGGTTCTCTTGCAAACATTTGCATTCTCTCACAAAATGCATTGCATTCCCTTGAGAAACTTTGCTTTTGCTAACAAAAGTTTTTTTTTTCTTTAAAGCTTAATATTTTTACATTCCTGCAGAATGTGAATGTTTATAAGAATTTAATATCAAATAGCCTACATTTATACAATTATGTTGTCTATTTTTGCCAATGGAAGTAGTTTCAAATGAATTCAAAGCAAAATTTATTGTTGTTCATCTCCACTTAGCTTTAACCAAATTCGAACATTTGATGTGTTACAACCACAACCTTAACCATTTCATCTTTTAATATCACTTCTGCCATAGTACAACTTCAAGAAGTGAAGTTCACAATGTGACTTTCCCTCATACTTGACTCTTATTTCCCCACTACTCATTTTTAAACTCTCACTGATGTTCACTCATCTTCTTTATCAAGTCATCTCTGCAAATCACACCCCACTGGTCATCCATCAGTCTGCGGCGATCACCAGAGACTTACGCTCTCCCAGTAGCATTTTTCTCTCTCTGAACTATCAATCGCTCCATCTGCAAACCAGCTCTCATTTCCCCAAAATGACCCTCCCTCCCCTCTCCGTCCGGTCAGATTGATACGTTTCACGCCATCACAAGAGGAGGTAAAATATTTCCTGTCATTTAAAGTCCAAGAGGCACGGCTGCTAAATCGACGAGTCAAACCCAGAAATCCATCAAACCAATGCTCGACTTTGCAGCTGAACATTTCATATGCAGCGTTACTACATCACTCCGCATCTGCTTTGCCAGATCCTCCTCGGGCCAGAGGTCAATAATGAAACAAAGTTTGAAGGAGCTGCTGGAATATTCACAGTATATGGTTAAAGGGCTCGAGAAACACATCATTAAGTCCCCTGTAAGAAAGTCTGCCTCATTCTAGTGACTCTTGTATTCATAGCATTCCCTTTTCGAGCATCTTAACGATCACGTGCTGATGTATGGATCACGCCGTTCTCTTTTCTCCTGGCGCGTAATGGCAGAGCGAGAGAGTTGCCCTATGGCTAATTTGTATCATTCAGTAGCATGACTGTTTGTCAGAGCCGAACTGACTCTCTTGACCTTCTATTTCTTATGGCGGCCGACAAGTGGCTCTGCCTCTGGTAATTAGTTTTCAGCCGCTCTCGGTGCATGCGATTCTGAGCGCCTGCACGTGTGTGTGTGTGTGTGTGTGTGTGTGTATAAAGTTGAGCTTATGAGGGCCAGCCGATGCAGAGTGCTGGTTAAATATTTACTGTTCAAGGCAGATTCACACAACTTTTTAAAATTAATGAGTGGAGCGGGCTGTTTGGACAGTGGCAGCGGTATTGAACTGTTTGTAGAGCTTTTCCACCTCGCACTGGTGACATGCAAGTCACTTCTTATTTCCCTGCTCTCTCTTTTCTCTCTCTATTTCTCTTCCTTTCCAGAATTAATGGAGAAATGGCCATGTGGTTTCAACCCATGCGACACACGAGCCGTTGGATGTGCTCTCTCTATATTAAACTGTATTTGCAATGGATCACTGCCATTGTGAAGTAGTTTACGGAGAGCTTCGGTGCTGCACCCTTCAAGCATTCAGCTACACTGCTTTTCCCTTCTTTCCAATTGTCCAACTCTTTCACTTCCCAGAGGAAGAGGAATTCCTCTTTTATAGCTCGGGAGATTTAATCAGGTCTCAGCTTTGTTTATTTTAATAACACAGTTGTTTTAGATAATTCTCTTAAAATCCCTTACAGTGAACATGATGTACAACAATTAGGGCCAGAGTGTATATATATAAAATAAATAAATAAATAAAAATACTGGAAATAAATTATTTTCACAACATTCAGAATGAGAAAAATAGCGTTGATGAGAAATATTTGAGACACGTGAGATCTTGTGAAGACTGCTGGTCTCTCAGGTGACAAAATCTCCTTGCGATCTCATTGCTGTTTAGGAGAATAATCTGACATAATCTTTTATGGAATATTGCAAAAACAAAGTATGTGAATAGCATTACTGGTTTAAGGATTTTATTTTTTATTTTTTTTTATTTTTATGAGAAACATTTGAGTTCATTGTTTGAGACATTCCTGAGATCTCTTCTGGAACTCACTATTGTCTCAGATGTTTCTCCTAAAACATCTTGAAGTTCTCAAACAAGAAATAAAAACAGAGAATATGTGTATATGTGTAAAGTCCTTTTCTTGGGGCTCCAGAAGAGACATGGGTGAGATTAATATGTCTTTTTCCTAGGAGAAAGCAAAAGTCTTTCCATTTTCTCTCATCTCTGTCATGTCGAACAACTAACATGATAAAGAGATTCTCATTTTGACTTCCTATTAGTTTCATCAGTCGCTTTTAAATCGTTCTCTTCGTTTTTAACACTCTCCTTCCAGATCAGAATCCGGAAAATGAATTGCATGTGTAGAAAAACAAAACCAGAAGAGGAAGAAGGGCTGTGTGAGGGCAGGCTAAAGGGATTTGCTACAGTTAATCTTTTCCATAGAGTAGATATGTGGGTTCCTTCGTTCAGTGCTTTGTTGACAGAAGTGGGCTCCATTGTAGGGGCTCCAGAGGAGGGGGTCTTTTGAAGGGCCTGCTATCGTCCCGCCGCATGCACGCCACACTCGTCCTGCAGCCAGCTGATAGGCTGGCCTCGGCACGCTGGAAAGATTGAATTGAAGTGTCACACTTGAGGCGTACGGTGAGATCGGCCCTGCGTGAGTGTGAGGTGAAGAGGGGAGATCACGACGCATCCTCTACAACGAAAGAACGCATGCATGCACGCCCTCCCTCTCAGTGCTTATATTTGACTTTGTGTGCTTGGCTGGTTTTATTATGACAGGCTGAATGGTGAAGGGGGGGGGATTAAACTGTTAAGCAGACATCAGAGGCTGTGTAATGTTTAATGCAAGAGTGTGTGCATGTAAGAACTGATAATGAATACAAACAGGACGACATCTTATTTGCTGTGTTTTTATTAGGATGACTGGAGAACTTGACATTCTCTGCTATTCTCTCTTAAAAAAAACCCGACCAACATCAAAAAACCTTCATAATTTCTTGAGAGCCCTGTGTAGTTTGGTAGTTTGGGATTCTGGGGTTATACAGAATGGATTGGTATTGGGTAGCTTAGAAATTACAACAATGAACAGTTGCATTCTTAATTTTGTGATTGGTTTCAGTGGTGTTTTTGATTGGTAACTTGCATCTGATTGGTTAGAATTGGCACAGTATACACATACTGTACATTGTTTTTATAGGATTTTGCTTTTTTTTTTAGGAAATGCATTCTTGCTTGGTAGGTTGTTATGAGATTTATTTATTTATTACATATACCAATATATATATATATATATATATATATATATATATATATATATATATACACCAAAATTTGATGTTCTTCTTTTCTCCTCTTTTTTTATATGCAACTTTATTTATTTGTTTGTTTGTTTGTTGGTAGTTTAGATTAGATTAGTTTATGGCCAATGTAATTAACATACTGTAAATGCAGGCACATGCTATTCACATTGACTTTCACTGTATGGGCAAAAAAAAAATATATATATAAAAATATCTGCATTTATGTAAAAAATAAAAAAAATAAAAAAGGTTTTGGTACAAAACGGGCGGGATGTATGGTGTATGCTGAACTCACAGAACAAGTAGGAGATCATCACCTATGATAATGAAGAGCAGATAGGAGCCGGTGATGGCAGCTTTAAAGGTCACACGTTGACGAATAATTGCTTTTTACATCCTCCACTACGTTTAACAGGCCCAAGGCTTGACCCCGCTGGCAGTGGCAGTAAATATGCCATCTTCACAACGCTCGCAGATGTACCGACACCGCCGACTTGTGTTCAGACCACATTTACTAATGTAAGGTCAAAGCGCAGCATCCAAGGGCCCCTGTTAATCAAGAAATAATGCAACAACCCCGAACACATCTCAACAGAACTGGACTGACCCAAAGAGCGAGGTCAATTGATTTGGAAAGAAATTAAAAATAATACAACTATAAATAATATACTTTTCTGATGGAAAATTTACTAGTGCACTCATTCTTAAACTCCCTACTACAGGTTCCTGCAGGATAGAAAAAACCTCAAATGAGATTTATATAATATCTCAGTTGTTTCTCCTAGACGGCAATGTAATTAAATGGAGAGAGATTTTTGTTTTTTTTTAAGAGAAAGTTTTACTTAAGACTTTTGCTTCTCAATTTGAGTTTCAGGAAAAGATACCAAAGGTAGAGATCTCATTAGGAACTCAAACATTTCTCATATTGTTTTTTTTTTCAAAAGCAAGTCATTTATTAAGCTTATTTTATAACCTAAAATGCTGCAAAAACATTTCTTTCTCCTAGACATCAATGTAATTAAATGGAGAGAAAATGGGAATTTCTCTCTCTCTCTCTCTCTCTCTCTCTCTCTCTCTCTCTCTCTCTATATATATATATATATATATATATATATATATATTGTTTTTTTTTTTTTTTTTTACATTTTGTTGGTCTATACTTTCATTGCGCAGTATGTCAACAATTTTCTCATTTGTCAAAAATGTCTAAATGTAATTTAGGAGGAACTTCTGAGATAAAGTTGAGACATCTGATATCTGAAAAGTCTCCTGGGCAACCTCTGAGCAAAAAAAACTTTCTCCTTGGTTATTTAATGCTCCACATTGGGCTAAATAAACAACACAACAGCGAGCGTTTCTCCTTGCCATATTTCAGCAGGCTTCGTTTAAACCACATGTGCCACCGAAACCCCACAATAACAGAACATGAGCGCCAATAGGAACCACCTTGCAGTTCGGATCAGGCGTTGAGAGCTTGAAATAGTGACTTTGACATGTCTCCGAGGAGAACAGAAACTCTTTGGGAATGGCTTCTTACTGATCGAGTTCTCTCATCGGGGGACTGGAGTTTGTGAAACATGTGGTCTGACTGCTTTATGCATCTCAAAACACGCTCGCATACTTTCAGGGGTTAAAACAACAGGAAGGGATCGAGAGGGTTTATTATGATGACATGTTTAAAGCAAAGAAAAATAAATCCACTGGAAATGAATGAAACGTTTCATTGAAGCAGGATGTTAACTTTTCATTCAAAAATATTTGACTTGTTGATCTTGTGATCTAAAGTATTTTCGAATGATTTAGTGAGCAAAATGAACACGGAAGAAAGTACATTTACTGTCAGACAATTGAACAAATTGTTTTCATATCCACTTATAGATTTTATTTATTATTGAAATTTCCTCTAAAATGCAAAGTAACCCTTTGCAAATAAGATTACTTAATGGATTATGATTTTTCGTTAGTATCTGTGGTCCACGCTAACAGGAAAGACTTAGGAGTTTTTAGTCTTCAGAAAGCCATTCAAAACCACTCTGACTTCTCCTAGAGAGGCACAGAGCCAAGACTTACTCCATTCAGCTCTCAGAGAGAGAGACTTAATTCAGTGTGTTTGATGGAGGCAGAACCACAGCTCCTCCCTGTGGTATACACACTGGATTACTCCAACCGCAGTTACATGCTTTCTGTCTTTCTAACTCTCTCTTTTTCTCTCTCTCTCTCGGTCAGTTGAACAGTTTTGCACCAAATGCAACTATTGCTGCCTTCAGAGCCTCCTGGAAAGTTCCCTTTCGCAAGCTCGGAAGTCATAATTATCATGTGAATTCATCGAACAGATTTAGATTTTAGTCTTTTTCACTTACTGGTAAAGAGTTGTGCTTTAGCAACAAAGTGACGAGCAAAGCATGTGTTTAATAAATACTTTACCTAAGCACTCTTCTTGTTCTACCACAGGGAAATGATGCACAGTTTTGACATGCAACTAGAAGTATTTTTTTTCACTAAACAGTGTACAATATGCATGCAAAAATAATTTGTACAGTTAATATTTGTAATTATGATCCATCCTATATGCTGTCAGATGCTTTAGACATGCTCCCAAAATGGACATTTAGGGTTTAAAGGAAAAAAAAATAAGTTTTTTATTTTAACTCATTTTATAAATAGAAGTGTAAAAATGTATATATAAATTATAAATTTATACATTTCATTGTTTAACTTGTTTTTAAATGCTTGTTATACTGTCAGGTTGCCCCTAACTTTGTTTTTCTGCATTACAAAGTGAGCTTAAAAATAAATATTTTTTTCTTTAATTTTCCTGTTAAAGCTTAAACCAGATATTTAATTGTCTTTCTGATTTAGTGAAAAAAAAGTGAAAGTGAAAAGTGACTTATGTGATTTATAATTAAGCCTACATTTGAATTGTTTTACATTTTGAATTCTGTTATTTTGCGTTGTTTCTTTGTTTTTATTTGTTTGTTTGTGATTGAGCATCTCAATCATTGACTTTCAAGTCAGGGCTATTTATTTCTGACAACTGTTCTTAAAACCTGTCTGAAAACAGTAATTATTTTTGCGATTTGTTTAGTGTTGCTAGTGTTCGCAGATGCTTTTGTCACTACTACTGTTATATTGCATGCAAGTGTGAGTGTGTGGGACCTTGTGGGACATTTTTACAGCCCAACCCGTGCTGTCTCCAGAGGGTGATTCCACTCAGGTCCCGGCCGTTTCCATCCAGACATCGGCGTTCGTCTCCACCTGTGTGTCGTGCGCTCGTATATTGCTGTATGCCTTCTCTCATTTTTTTCCTCTAGAAAGAAGAAAAAACTCTGACATTTGGAAGAGATTGGTGGGAAAAGCAATCTCAGATCACTCGGTCCCAGCAGATCACACGCAGCTTACCAGGGGGAGCGAGACTCTGGCATTATTTGAACCGCTAACTTCTTTACAGCTAAAATGGCGCAGCCTTGGATATTTCTCTCCTCTTGTCCTCTCCTCCGCTTTAATGGGTGAGTGGAGAGCTCGCGCACCGCCTGCTCGTGACATTCGCCGTTTGTGGAGACGTCTACGTGTGATGGGCCTCAGCTAAGAGCTTTAGAAGTCCCACACCATATGTTTCCTCCCAGGATCACCTTGTCCTGCAGAATTACAGGAACCCAAGCTTAAAAAACACAATTAGTTAAAGGTGAAACGTTAAAGTTCCTATCGCACTCGCAGGGTGGCCACCGACACCATCCACCTCTGGCTAAATGTGGCTTAGATGCGTTTGGTGTCGTGGCCTTTCTTTACTCAACAGTTTGTTCTGCTCCACATCGCTCTATTCAGCCCAACATCACCTTAGTCTTTTTATTTTGAGATTTAATGGAATTTGTACAGCTAGTTATACTTCAGTTTATTTTATTACATTTTTCTTTTGGTAACTATTTTGAGTAAAACCAATATTTTTGAGTAGCAACTGGCAAATTTTTAAATACACAACTTGTTTTCTGTGATGTGGAAATTTAAAAAAGAAAAAAATATATTATTATTATTAGACTATCAGATTATAGCTTAGCAACATGATCATTTCAAACTTCGATTTTCAAAATTGGAATGAATCGTGGCTTGTGTGAAAAGTGCTAATTGTGTTTTGCCGAGATGCTGTCTTTGTAGAGCATTCTAAATCAGTCACTAACAAGGTTCCATTTCAGTTAGGATGCTGCCTTGGTAGTCAGTTAGTTACCTGTGTAGGCAGCAAGGAGTCTCAGAAGGGTTGGGATCAAAACAAAAAAAAGATTTTTGCATAGAACCACCATCCTTTTAGAATCATTTGTCGCTCTTATCCTCTGATTGCGCCCCCTAGCTTTTGATAATAAGACTGAGATTTTAATCAGGCATCAGCGATGGCTCAGAAACAGACCACCCTGCCACTCATGCTGGTTACCCCTTGGAGACCCCGAGACCCAACCTGCCGAGTCTGGGCTGGAATAAATGCCAGTCATCATTTAATGCAACGATTCCACCCTCAGTTCCACCAATCACCTTCAGAGAGCAGCTCTTCACATAATGGACTTCATCTCCATCACAGACTTCCTTTCCCCCTCTTTTAGGAAAAGATTAGCTGATGTTTACAGCCCTGAATGTGGACTCTTATTTCCTAGTCGATACTTTCAGGAGAAAGAGGCTCTTTGTTACATCTGTAACGTGTACCTTTGCTTGAATAATGATCCGTTCTAAATGCTTCATGTCTATGTAATATAGAGCTGGGCTTTAATACCAAACTTTTACATCACAGAATAACAATAATAATTTCACTTCATGTCAGTTCATATATTTTTACATAAACTTAAATGTCAAAGATGGTATTAATTCCAAACTGTCATTTTGCATGATGATGAGAGCTTAAAGTCTACATGAAACCTGTTTACAACCAAATTTACTTCCAATTGTTATTATTATATATATTTTTTTTTTCTGCACCAAAAACTTGCATTTATTTAATAAAAAAAAATAATAAATAATAATTCGCTCTAGCATGTAAAGCAGCCATGCGAATTTACAGTCATATAAATATTTCTCCCGCCCAGGATTATATCTATATGTATTTTTATTGCTTTGTGAGACCCTGTAACCCGCCTGAAGGTTCCTTTCCAGTTGCTTCTCCTTGGCACTTGCGCTCTCCTCTGCTCTTTGCATCTCTATTTCCTATTTGCTTGTGTTTGGTTTGAGTGGTGGAGGGCTGTAAGAGGTCTTTCAAGTAAAAGGAGTCTTCATATGTCCCCAATTGGAGGAGTTTGGTTAGGGGCTCGCCCCAAGCTAGCTGAACTTTGCCTCTTTCTGCTCCTCACTCTAATACTTCCTCCAGTGCGGGGGCCGGGAGAGGGCCACTGGAAAACAGCCCGCGGCTCTACAGCTGATAATTTCACCAAATTTGCATCTTTTACAGGCAGTTATAAGGACTCTGCCTCTGAGGCCCAAGGCGAATATTACACAGTCATATTCAGTCTCTTCCACTGTCATCCCTGTCTCCCTCCCACCCTCCCGCTCTCTCAGACTCGCCCCGCGGGAGGTTCTCATCCTCTCCCGTCCTCACCCACCTACCCACTCTCACCGGCAGCGTGTGTGTTTGCGAATGCCTGTGGCATCTTGGTACTTCGTCTGGCATCTGCCATGTTTTAAAGGGGGATGAAGAGAAGATGAATACCTTAGTCACTTACAAACTACAGCAACACACCAACTTGCACGTGAATGTAATGTTTGGCGAGAAAGGTTCCCAATCATTTGATTGACAGCTTCCTGTTCTTCTTCTTCTTATTATTATTATTATTATTTATTTTATATATATATAACAGATCTGAGATAAAATTTATTTTATTTACTTCTATTATGGCAAACATTAGATATTAAAGGAATATTCTACGCTCTGCCCTCGATTACCAAATAATTTTGATTTTGCCCCATGTAATGCATGCAATTTTTGAATTACATTATTAATTTGAATTGGATCTTATTTTAATGTTTATTTATGCTCCATAGAGACATTGTAAGTGCATGAGTATAAACACCTGCAGAAACCTGTTTGAAACAGGGTTCGAAATGAGGGGGATCTGGGGGGGTCCCGGACAAATATATTTTAACATTAAAAATGATTGTGAAAATTATAGGTTTTAGTGACGTTTTGTATTTATAACGGTAATTAATTGATTTCCTAGCGCGAGGCAGCAATCAGTGCAGCTATTAGCCGAGTGAGTTCCTATAAAGCGTCACAGATTGTTGTGATGCTCCCGCAGACACGCACTAGTTGAACGCGGCAAAAAGGGACATCATAAAGAGTGAAATCCTGAATGAGAATCCTGTAAGTGCTTCGATTATGTTTATATCTCCATAATTGTTTGTAGTAAAATATAAAATAAAAGTTCGAGTTCGTATATCAAAAGTTGCATTAACTAGAGATACCCAGTGTAATGCAGAAGAGTACGTTTGTCAAAGTTTCTTGCTCGCTGTAACTTATGTGTACGAAGCCAAATGATCTGCCAGCTAACAGCAGACCTAGTAGCTAGACTAGTTATTCAAAGCTAGCTTAAACTAACCGATACTTGTCCAGTCAGTGATTCCGAAAGATAACCAGGACTTAATTCAAGTCTGTGAGTTGATTAAAGTAAATGTGATTTGAGCATGACTGCACATGAGAGCTTGGTAAGCAATCTAGGAAGCTAATCTTATTTTCTTAATTTAGCATCCTGCACATGGAGAGAAAAAGAGGAAAAGGAAAGATCACCGACTTTTTCCAAGGGTAAATTGTGCTTATGTGATAACATGGCTGTTGTTGGGGGAAATTGTAGATATCAGGGATGTAAAAACAGCGCACTTTTCGGCACCTCCTGCCTAGTGTTTCTTTTACCCTCTATGGTATCTGCAACTGCATCAAATTCTCATCAAATTCTGCTTTAAAAAACTTCCTGTCAATACAGAACGAAATATGTTGTAGCCTATTTTGCCATCAATACTACACGTTGTCTTTGCTGTATCTGTAGGCTATATATTTATGTTAAACATCCAAATGTAGACTGGTCTGTCGGCGCACACAGCCGCAGACAGAAAGAAGTTTGTGAACACCGAATTCCCTTGTCTTTCTTATTGGTGTTTGAACGAAGAATTAAAAAAATGAACGATGTGTTCGAAAAAAGTCAAAGTGTCTGTCTCAACGAGTTTCCCCGTAAACGCAGTCAGAGAAAGAAAATGGATGTGTGTCATTACCGGTATTATATACTGTACATGCCTTCATCTTAAAGGGACAGCAACCCAATATACCTGCAGCTGTTTGTGTCACCAAAGTTAATCAAACAACAAAAGAGAAAGAGAAAAATACACTTTTGTAGCTAAAGATGAACCGTATTTATTATATGAATCATAATGTATACATTGAATGCAGTGTTATTTTACATTTGATTATTCGATTTCTGTAACTTAATACAGTTAATTTACCTGAAAAACCAAAAGCACTGCTTTATTTCACATGTTTTTTTGCTCTATTGCATTTATATATGCTTGTACTTTGTTTATTATTTTCTATGCAGACGCACTAGGCCTGCCATACAAAATTACCCCAATCATCCTAGAACTTTACAAAAAGAGCTACTCAAATCATCAGGTGAAATTGTTTTCGGGAAGTATTGGAAGGAGTAGTAAAGCAAGAAGAAGTGATAGATAGTTTTTCAGAATTTTATTTTACTCTGTGTCTATATGTGTGGGCCGGGGATGTAAGTATCTAGATATTTGCAGCGGGGCAAGGGCTTCGATTACCTCTCTTTTTTTTTATCATACATTTGTTTGCTAATTAATAAAATTTTAGGGGACCCCCCAAGAGTCCCAAGTCATTTCGAACCCTGGTTTGAAAACAATAATTTTAAGTGAAATAAAATGCAGAAATGACGTCACCGTAAAATCAAACTGTTCATTTTCAAACACATGCATATGAATCCTGCAAAATGATTCTGCTCTAGTTTTAAAATCTTAGTAAGTGTTTAATTGACTTTTGTGATCAAAGTTGTGCATCTTTGCCTAAGTTTGCCAAGGACTGCAGCAGCTGGGATGTTTTATTATGTTTAAGTAGGTTAAGTACTGCCCAATTTAAGCTCTAAGACTGAGCACATTTAAAATAGCTGTAATGAGTATTCCCGCAATTTACTGGAACAAAGGAGCCATTAGCTGCCATTGTGTGCCATCATCGAACGCTGTCACCTTGTCAAAGAGTAAAAAAGTGTGTCTCATTTAAAGCCACAATTACCCACATTAGTAAAAGCAGTTTTCAAATGTAACTATAAATACTTTAAGATGGGTCACCAAACAACCGGGTTTCCAGGGCATGTGACATGCATGATGTTAAAACCAAACAAGAGCTTTACCTTGCTTGAAAGAAGAATCTCAGCATGTCCAATTGTTTAAATGTGATTACAGCCATACAGATAAATGTGAATTTGTCCAAAAGGAATGACTTTCCATGCATAATAACGGCCTTGGGCTGGGTTTAGCGAACGCTTATATCGTGCAAACAATAACGCTTATGTAAACAGGCTGTGTGAAAGATAGCAGACTATGACATCAATTTTCACTAATTAGACCATTGTGTCAACTGATGATTTAAAGGTGAAGTGAGTAATTTTTGAGCCACTTGTGGCACTAATATGAATTGCAAACATGTGCATTCCTGTTGCTCAAACAATAGAGCCTGATGTTAGAAATTACTCAGGGAAAATGTGAATGGTTAAATTGTAGAACTTTAAAGTTTTTATTTTATTATTTAATTTAATTATGTTTTATTATTATTTTGATATGTAGATATGTACAGTATGACATGGGGTGTATTTATTTATTTATGTATTTTCATTGATATGTAGACCTTGTAGACCTCTCACTCACTCATTCATTCATTTATTTATATGTAGACTTTGGGTTATTTATTGGTATTGATATGTAGACACTGAATTTTGATTTCTTTTTATGGCTGTGTTTTTTTCATTTTGTCCTTTCCTGATCCCATTCCCTACTCTCTCTTTTCTAGTTGTCTCTAGCCTTCATTGGTCAGACAAACATAGTCCCAACCTAAACTCAATCCATTGGTTGATTTTTTTTAATTTATTTTATTTTATTGCTTGTGTAAGACTCAAGCAAACATAGTTCAGTCCCAATAAATAGTTTCAGACTGTAATGGGGTTACCGAACAAACCCCACTTTGTGTGAATGTGTTTTGTGTATTGAACTGCAGAAACTCTGACCCAGTCGGACGCCTGTAGAACTGTAAATGCCATGAACACTGCGGCCCATTTAAGTCACTTGATTCATTAGACGCTTTCGGCAATGGAACACAATTGAGAGAGAGGGGATGGAGAAAAAATGACTTTACGTCATCGTTAAGCTCCTTTAAAATGCACTAAAACTCAGAGAGCGTTGTCACTGGAAAAAATTTCTGACGCCTCCCCGTTACTTGCCCCCGAGTTTCAATAAAATATGTGTTTCATAATTTGCCAATAAATTTGATATTCTTTATAGGTCTATAACCATCCGATGTTTGACTGATTTACTCTGAAAGGTCATTTTCTATGTAGAAGTGAATGGTAAAACATTTAAGCAGCCCATGTGTCTGCCACTTGGAAGGAATCAAGTACGCTTCACAAAATCAGACTTATGTTCTCCCAGGAACCGAAAACTCCAGCAGAGCGCTGGATGACATTAATAAAAGCGTTTGTTTGGGGATTTTCTCCCTGTGCTAACTTTCTGGTGATCGTTTGCAGGTCTGGATCGGGTTAGAGCTCATGTTTTGTGGTCTGACTGCTGTAAATCCTGTTTGAAATTATGACAGTCGGTTTAGCTGCATGAGACACAAAGAGGCAGTGACAGGACAGCAGCTGAGGGGCTCTGACCACTAAATACCTGCTCTGAATAATGTGTGAACTGCATGGGTCTCTCTCTCTCTCTCTTTCTCTTTTCCCCTCTCTCTCTCAGTTTCCCATACCTCTTTTACACTGTATTGGTGCTCAGTTAAGTGTTATTTATCTTTTAAAGTATTTAGGAATATTTAAAGTAGCTTTTATTTTTAACATAGTTGTTATTCTTGTAGTTCCACCAACTTTCTATCTCAACTTTTATCTGTTTGTTGCCAAGTCAAACTGTCTGAGCTAAGCCTTGGTTTCTTTTATTTTATTTTTTTTTTTAGTTAACAAAACTAAAATCTAGTTATTTCACTTTACTAAGTACATAATAATGTTATATTTATTTTACACATTTATTATTTATATTTATATTTTTGTGGTGTTTGAAATGACTGGAATCTAAAGAAGTTGATTGATAATGTATAGAATTTGTGCTGGAAAACTTTAAAGGAATCTAATGATTTACAATTTAGGATTATTATTAATAATGCACCTTTATATTGCTATAGCTACCTATTTTTCCACATAAATCTAATTTATTACAGGTATCTTTATTTAAATTCCATTCAAATTGGCTATGACAGTACTTGGTATTGGATGACAAATTAAATGTCTTGCTCTAAATCTTATTAAAGGGGTCATATGATGCGATTTCAAGTTTCCCTTTTTTCTTTGGAGTGTTACAAGCTGTTTGTGAATAGATAAGATCTGTAAAGTTGCAAAGACTAAAGTCTCAAACCCAAAGAGATGTGCTTTATAAAAGTTAGACCACGCCCTCCTAAAATGCCTCGTTTAAACACACCCCCACATGACTATGTCACGATGTGGGAAAATTTGCATAACGCCGCCCAAATGTTCACGCAAAGAAAGAAGGCAGAACTTTGATTCTCGCTGTTGCCGCTGCTGCCATATTGTGGAGACACTGTGTGTTTCTTTGTGAAAGGGAAAATACTTTGTTTGGCCTTCCAAAAGAGGACACAACTAGTAATCAGTGGTTAAGTTGTATTTACAACACTGTTCCAGAACAGTTCAACCCAAATATTTAGATGTGTGTGTCGCATGTTATGGAGGACTGTTTCCTGATCCTGGGAGAGAAGACAACACTGCCGGCTGTTCTGACTTAGAGTCTGTAAGTACGTTTACATACAGTATGTACAGGATTTGCCACTGATGATTCAAACACAAGTTTTGAGCAGTAGAGTAGCTTGTTGATTGTTGTTTCTCCGATCACAAATGCAGACATTGTTTTATGTTTACATGGCGGGATGCAACACAACGCATAAAATCACAGTAGAAGTCATTATAATCTATAATTTTGTCCCCATTGGATGCAATAAAAGGCTCGTTTGTAATGGGTTTTATTGTTTTGGTCTTGTCTCACCTGTTATCTGAATGGGACATGCATCACAGTATGGTGAGGGATGTAACATTTGCATCACACGCTTGAGGCATTCGGCCAATCACAAAGCACTGGATAGCTGGCCAATCAGCATACACCTCGCTTTTCAGAACGATGAGCTTTGTAAAAAATGAGGCATTTTTTAGAAAGGCTGGGCATAGAGGAGAAACAGTATGTATGTGGAATACATGGTTATGTTTTTTATTATTATTATTATTTTTTATTTTTTTTTACCTTAAACCGCATAATCACATTTCATTATACCAAATACACAAAATAATGTTCTTTTTAGCAACATCATATGACCTCTTTAAGAAAATAAGAAATGTGTATTTCACAAAAAGTAATGCATAATCTAGGACTATAAAGGATTGTTTACATTGTTACATTGTAATAATTTCATCACATTTATCAAGTATGTTTTCTTGTTGGAATGGAATGCATATGAATTGTTTACTTTTTTTTGTGATTTCCATTATTAATGGTTATTCACATTAGATTTTAATTACTGTTAGACATTTAGGTCTTAATTGTCTATTTTGCATGTCTAAAACAAGTAAAAATGAGAGATGTGGAAATGTCAAATAAATAAGGCAACGTACCCATGAGAAGATTTTAGCACTTTTGAACAAACTTTACTTTTTGAATTTTTCATGATTTTTCTGAATTATGGAAATCCATTTGCTGGATTCCTTAACTAACGAAGCACCCAGCGGAGTCTGATCGCCACCTCACTCTTACACAGCAAATCTATTACCAGAGAGAGAGAGAGAGAGTCAGAAGATGAGTTTAAAGTGTGGGTGTATGGGGGAAAAGTCTGGATGTGAATAATATTGACAAAAGATTGAGAAGAGCTGGAGAGAGAATGAGAAAAACACCTGTCAAAAGAAGTGATCAGGTCTAATTTCTGAATGCTATATGCAGGTCTCATGCATATGTGCTGTTTCTTCTTGCAACATAATGTATACTTTATGTACTGATTAATTAAAAAAAGTGACATGTCGTGTGTAATAAGTACATACATACATGATCTCATTAGATTGCCATCACTAGGACATGTATGTCTTAATTGTCTATATTGATTGTCTGTAAAAACAAACAAAAAAACATTGATATTAGCATTTTTGATCAAACATTTTTTGTTTTTAAAAATGTAATAGAATAAGTCAAAATAAATAAATACAGATCTTTAGCCAATCGGAAAGCTATGAGGCACCTGTCAGATAATTTGCTTGTTCTCATTGGTTGACAAATCTTTGGAGGGCCGGGTTTGGAAGAGAAGACCTGTGGCATGCATGCTAACATTGCTGAAATGAGAATTAAGAGGAATATTGATAGAAAGCATGAGCCATTTTCAACATATTCCTCTGGCAAACTACATTTTAGCTAAAGTTACACCCTCAGAATCAGACTGGAACACAACTGAAGCGATCGCTTAGCCTAGCGATCTGCTAATGTTTTGTGAAAAAGCACACTTAAAACCATACACGACTGGAAATATTTAAGATATTTGTCTGGCCATTTATGACTAAATATACCTTTTCGTTTCAGTGCTAGCAATGTCACCAGATCCAAACGTATTACTAAATATTCCCTTGTCCGTCTTTCTCTCTCAGTCCAAAAGTAATGTTTATACGAAGGAGTTTTTATTGACATCATGGCCTGATGATTATGTCAATGTTGTGTATTTCCACAGGCTGTGTTTGCATTTTGGAGCCTGTAAAACCATGTTTGTGTACGATGTTATGTCTGTTTGCTTTCTCTGGAAAGCCAAATGATCCACTGGCTAATTGACACGCTGAAATATTCAAATGGTCTCGGAGCAAAAACTGTGGTGTGTGTCATTCAATGTGGCCATCCATGCAGGTTTCTGGCCAATAAAAGTTGGAGTTCTGGCATCAAAGTAATACCAACATTGAGTGTGTTTGCAGGGCTGGTGAGGAGATCCCAGACGGTGGTTACCCCACAGTAGCCAAGGGTCACGATAAATCTCACTTAGACTTACAGTCAACTCAGTCACATCATAAAACCTGAATTTAGAGGTGCTGTGAGTTTTGAATTGTTTAGATGACTCATAAACTAGTTATCTTTGTCCCTCAAAACACAAAATTAAGAAAACAGAAAAATTATATCATGAATTCTGTATATATATACATATATATATATATATATATATATATATATATATATATATATATATATATATATATATATATTATGATCATTATTATTTTATATATATTATACTAGGAATAAAGTTTTTTTTTTTTCTATTTTTTTTTTTTTTATGTTTTCATTTTCTTTGACTAGCTTTAGACTTGGATTTAATTATTTAGCTAAAACATGTATGTATTACTTCTAAGTGTTTTTGTTATTACTGTGTGTGTGTGTGTGTGTGTAGGTGAAGGTTAAGGTTAAGGGAAAATTTGACCAAATATCAGTTTTCTATTAACAAGAAAATAATAAATTATTACAGTATTTTATTTAATATTTATATTCTGATAACTTAAAAATTATATCTAAATTTTTTATATAAATCTTTATACTACTATATATATAAGACTTCTACTACTACTACTGTTTTCTATGTGTTTATTTCATTAATTTGGTGTGAAATCAGTTCAAATCATGAACTCATGTTCAGGTCAAAGGTTTTGTGAGGTTCAAGAAAATATATAAATGTATTTGTTACTCCTTTAAGATATTCTTCCCTCGTTCTATTCCAGAAGGTGCTAACACTGAAATAAATACTGTTATAATCATGAACAGATTTATGGGTCTTCGTCCTGCTCCTAAAATAAGCTGAAACCATTAATGAGGGTAGTTTTCCTATTAATAGGCTCATTTTGCTCTTCTTTGTGTGTCCGTCACCGTTCACAAGCAGAGACTGACGACAAGATTTTATGATAGGAGAGAATGAACAGTTATTACGTTCCTGCTTCTATAGCCAGTCTCATCTTTCACTAGTGTAAAGAAGTCAAACAGATTATCTCTACCAGAAAGGACGAGGAGCGTTTCTTCTGCCAGGACATAGTAGTAATGTTTCTTTAAAAAGTTTAATATATATTCTAATGTATGAAGTATTGAATTATAGTCTTACAGGGTTTTTTTTTTTTTTTTTTTTTTTTTATGGATATAGATTAATGGTACTTAAATGTCATTATTTTATAAAACAATGAGAAAATAAATAATGAAATTGTGTTGTTGTTTTAAGACATTCTAGTGATAATTTCTGATGAATAAGAAAGTGTAAATGTTGCTATGTAGTAACTAATGGCAAATCCAATAATTTTTTCTTCGTGCATGTGTTTATAAACTTTAGTATCATGTTATTGCAGGTACAAATTTGCTTAAGGAAGTGTTGAATTATTTTTATTCCAGGGTTTCTCCTCTGACCATATAAAACATATTGTGTCATCTCTGAACTTGTTGAAAACAAAAGGGTCACACATTGTTCTGTTTAAAGTGTAATTCATCTCCCCACAAGTTGATGAGTGAATGAATGGTGTAAAAATGCGCAAAGAATCAAGTAAAACAATAGAGGGCAAGCATTTTTATCCAGGCTCAGGAAATGTAAGAGAATAAGTATGACCTTGTGCATGGCTTGTTGCGTATGTGCCACATCCGTAAAACCTCACCCAACTTTCCATGTTCAGGTTCGCCCGAGACTCATTCCGCTTTGTTTTCCATTAAATCTCTCAATTCCACACACATGTTTCTGAATGGCGTTATTGGCATCTGTCACTTCTGTCATGCGTCTGGTATTAGCTGCAGTCATGCACTTGAGCAGGGTGCATTCTGGGTACGGCTCCCTGTGGTGAATTGTGAAGTGGTTAATAACTATTATTCACTGTTATTTTCGCAGCCAGGCCGCTTTCCTTAATTGTTTTTTACAGTTGAATTGGGAATATTGATTTATTTTCTGTGTCTACACTAATTGTGTACAAGCTTTAGATGGAAACCTAGCAGCAGTATTTTATCAACTGTGTCATAGTAATTAGATGTAAAAGATTAGGCAGAGATTTGGAGGGAAAGATTAGCATTTAAAGAGGAAAAGTTTCAGATTCAGATTGTGGACTAATGCGGAAGATAATCAAGGAGTTAGTTCACTTATTATTCTGGTGTTTGTCAGCATTGTAGAGTACAACATCTTGCACTTAATTATATCCTGGAATGACACACACACACACACACACACACACACACACACACACACATACATATAAACAGTGTTGGGAAGGTTACTTTGGAAATGTAATAGGTTACAGATTACAAGTTACCCTGTTTAAAATGTAATAGTAGTGTAACTTTTTCAATTACTTTATTAAAGTAATGTAACTAATTACTTTTGAGTACTTTTGATTACTTTTCTAAATTTGTGAAAATTAAATAATAATAAATAAAATCATATACATCAACTCAAATACAGTTATCTAATAAGCATGTGACGTATTCTGTGTAATAAACTCCTGAAACATTGGTGTTTTTTTTAAACTGCTGTCTCTTTGTATATGATGTGATGATAGTTTTCTCAAAATAAGTAAAATGCACATGAAGTGACACAGAGCTGTTCTAGAAATTATGTTTATGTGTTCGTGTACTCATATATTGAGATGGCAGAGGTTGAAAACACTGCGAGCTTCAGTAGGCCTATGTGTAGTAAATGAAACCATGTCTTTGCCATTAATTTACAGGAGGGGCGGACTGGGAAAAAAATCAGACTGGAAAATTCAAACTCATACAAACAAATTAATGGACAAAACTATTTTTTGTATGGACCTGACATAAAAAAGGTTTAAATCTTTAATTTGGGGACATGCAAAATAATTAAAAGTTCTCTCCTGAACTGCACCTTCACTTCCATTTTTCTCTTCAGTCTCTTTATTTTGCCTTGTTATCCATCTCTCTCATGACTTTAATACTCAAGATTGAACAAAACTATACTGTACAATACCATACTCTACAATACTACAATATCTTTATATAAAAATCCTAATACTGTACACGAGTCATGTTTTTCCCTTACAAAAAATTGACCATGCTTTTATTAGCCTATATAAAAGTACAATAACCTTGTTTTGTTTTTTGTTCTGCAAATGGATTTCTATTTATTTTTAAATAAATACATTTGTAAAATAATTTTTGGTTACCACATTTAAACAATAGTAACCATGTTCTCTGGATTATTAGTAAAATAACAAAACTTTAATTTTCGTAAGGGTTGTGTTGTTGTCTGTCGTAGCTTCCACAAAAAAATCTGATTATTTTTCAGCTAAATTACTACTGTAACATTACAACAGATAATAATGATGTCCTTTATATAGTATTTTGAGTGATGACTGATGAGCAACGTGCTGCTGCTTGATTAATTAAATAAATAAAAAACAAAGACAAAAAAAGCATCTTTACAGATGAAACTGACCTGAAACCGTGAACAGTAGTTCAGCTTCTCGGCTCCAGCTGTGCGCTTCCACAGTGCACTCTTTTCTCTCTCTCGCATTGATTACTCTGAGTCTGATCCAAACCGTTTGGCGGAAGCGCGGAGAGCGCGCGAGTCACGAGATTTAATTATCAAATGGCGGATTCGCAAATGATCGCTTTATTACATTCGGCAGGCAGTTATACAATAATGATATTAAAATAGCGGGCCAAATCGGCTGCCAGGCCACTGGGAATCGTCCCGGTTCTCCCGGTGTCCAGTCCGCGCCTGATTTCCACAGACACACAGAACGTGCAGGAGTCATATGTTGCATTTTTGGGGCTTAATATTCACAGACACTAGTCCATGTCATGTTTTGATTCAAGTGTACTGACCTACTTTTAATTTAGTCATCCAAAATGTGGTATATTCCGTCCGCGTTAGGCATTCCGTTTTTATGACTGGGTTTATGACTGAGTTTCCGCATCCCGGAAATTATTAGGGCGGTATGTCTCAGAATAGTCAGTGCAATTTGGGAAATAAATCAGTTAAATCTGTATGTGGATGTGTGTAAATATTCAAATGTAATCCCCTTTGTAATCGTTAAAAATTTCATAAGTAACTGTAATCTAATTACTAATTTTTTCTTAGTAACTGTAACTAATTACAGTTACATTAATTTTGTAATTAGATTACGTAACGCCGTTACATGTAACTAGTTACTCCCCAACACTGCATATAAATATATACATACACATACATTACAATTGTAGTCTATTATTGAAGTACAGTTCTGAAATGAAAATTTTAAATACATTTAAAAAAAAAAACATTAAATAACCCATTTAATTAAACTGGACATTTTGAAGCGTAAAGTTTGATTGATTGATTGATTGATTGATTGATTGATTGATTGCAAAGCTCACTTAATTACATTTTAATTTTATTTATTTATGCATAAGAACCCATGATTGTACGTTAGTCATATTTTTGGAGAGAGAGAGAGAGAGAGGTCTAGATGGTTTAAGATAAGTCTTCCATTCTGCACAGTTGACATTTGCTTAAAAACCCTCTATAGCCATTAAATGGACCAACATAACTACTGTAGCTTTGGCATCTTAGGCTGGTTTAAGCTGGGTACCGTCTACTCTAGTAGATCCCTGCATGACACTTTGTAAATGACTTGGTCATATCTGCTCCCAGAGCCAATGGTTTCTTAATTTAGGAGGACCTTGCTGATAAGCTCTGGAAGGTAGAAACTCATCTGAAATGTGAACATGACAGAATTCAAGGGTCTGAGTATCTTTGTCTAGCCTCTTCGGCTGGAGAAATGTAGAGACCGTCAAGTTTTAAATGTCTTCCTCTCTGTAACGACGTTATTCAGTAGCACGTCATTTGCTGCCAGTGACATTTTCTTTGAAGTCATAAAGGCTGGCACAGTCATAAAAGCGCTGAGAGTGACAATTTTCAGCATGCCCTGTGAATTATATCTTTTATTTAAGGTCTCGATTAACTGGTGTCACATTTTTCCCTGAACTAATCAATTTTCATGATACGAGCCACATATAATTCTGTAAAATGTTGGAGTCCCTCTTGCACACGGCTGCCAGTCATGGGATAGAACCAAAGTGTGGTTATTTTCCACAGTGGTGTTTCAGATTCTGTTCCACTGTAATATAAAATCACTAGTACATTTAGTTTGGCTCTGCCAATAATGCAATACAAAAAAGCTCCTATTGAGTTTCTAGGCTTGTACCTTAATAAATGTGTTTTGTTTATTAGTTTGTTTATTTGCTTTTCACTATTTTGCCAGTTCGTAACCATTTTTGGACCAGTTTTTAAATTTTATTACATTTTTGTTCCAGAAATTCACCCTTATCCCAATCTTACTAAAATGTTTTGAAAACACAAACTGAGGATTTAATCGATCAAAATCAAGATTGGATTTTGTGATCTAAACAGAATTCAGAATTTTGAACAACCCATTTTCAAGATTTGATCCAATCCCACGGCCAAAATCAGATCAGATTACTTTTGGCCCAGATTCCAAAAATTACAATACTTGTAATCAGACTATACAGTCACTTTTTTATTGATTACTTATTGTTCACAACATATCAGTAAATTATTCATAATTTATTAATTCTCCCTAATTCTTATTTTTTCAGCTGTTAAATTTGGAAGGCTTTCGTCTTTCAACTGCACAAATTCTTATGTACATGTAATGCAATGATTTGTTTTAATTGTATATATATTAGGGAATATTTCTACCGATGAGCCAAACCGATAGGGGGGCGTGTTTCATGTGCGCGCGCGACGACCATGAACGTAGCTGAGCGCCAAAAACTTAAACTTACAACATGTCAGCTGTGTGGAGGCATTTCGAGATCTGGCCGAACCCACAATTCCCAGGAACCACAGTCCATTGAAGTACTGGAAGTGCAACCAGGCCCGTTTCCGTGCCCTCGCTCTTGCTGCACGCAAGTACCTGTGTGCGCCTTGCACAAGCGTTGACAGTGAACGGCTTTTTTGCGTTGCCTCTGATGTGATGGATGAAAAGAGAAATCGAATGGACGGTGAAAAGGCAGAGATGCTAATTTTTTCTTAAGAAAAACCTACCTCTGGTATTAAAAATATAGCTGAACAGAAGCCTACCGGTCAGCCGAAGTTGTCACCCTAGTTAGTTGGACTGAAAAGGTTTGCACCACTCAAGTTCAAGTAAAGGAAAAGATGTCCTTGTATTTTTATTTAATTTTTTTTGGCTCACAAGATAATATGTGGAGCTTGGTTTTAAGTTTGATTATACTTTAAAGTGGGTCCTCAGGACTGAAGTGGAGGTCTGGACTACAGCTGCTTGTTTTGTGCACTTGAAGTGTTTTCTGTAAGTTTCAGTGCAATGTCATGTTAACCACTATGTTGGGGGAGCATTTGGTAGACCTGTTCCAGTAGGAAAAGATGTAAAAAAAAATATTTGAAAATTTATTTGTATTTATTTTACTCTTAAGGACAGAAGTTTCAAAGTCTGAACTTAAAAATAAAATGTTGCACTGGCATATCATTTATTCTCCAAGTGAAATAATTGACCTGTTTTTCAGGTGTGAATGTCTGTCTACATTTGTAAAATAATACATTTATGGTAGAATCAGTACAGAAGAGATGCATGGATTTCTCTTCAGTAAAATTAAAGTTTAAATATATCAGGCGAAAAATTTGTATATATATCGGTATCGGCCAAAATTATTTTGAAAATATCGGCATATCGAATATCGGCCAAAATCCAATATCGTGCATCCCTAATATATATATATATGCTTTTCATTAAACTGTAGAATCCCTACTGGGAAGTCGTGGCCTAATGGTTAGAGAGTCAGACTCCCAATCGAAAGGTTGTGAGTTTGAGTCCCGGGCCGGCAGGAATTGTTGGTGGGGGGAGTGCATGTACAGTTCTCTCTCCACCTTCAATACCACCACTTAGGTGCCCTTGAGCAAGGCATTGAACCCCCAACTGCTCCCCGGGCGCCGCAGCATAAATGGCTGCCCACTGCTCCGTGTGTGTGCGTGTGTGCGTGTGTGCGCGTGTGCGCGTGTGTGCGTGCGTGCGTGCGTGTGTGTGTGTGTGTGTGCGTGTGTGTGAACCCCCAACTGCTCCCCGGGCGCCGCAGCATAAATGGCTGCTCCGTGCGTGTGTGCGCGTGTGCGCGTGTGTGTGTGTGTGTGTGTGCGTGCGCGCACTTCGGATGGGTTAAATGCAGAGCACAAATTCTGAGTATGGGTCACCATACTTGGCTGAATGTCATGTCACTTTCGTCACTGTCACTTTCACTACTACTGGATGAACCCCAGTTTGGGGAAATTTTAATGTAATGTTTAATGCAATACTTGTTGTTAATGACAACAAATGAAATATATTTTCTTTTTCTTTGTACTTAAATATCAGTAAGATACTAGATTCTCCTAAGTAAATCAATATTAAAAACACGTAGTGTAAAAAGTAATCAAAGGTATTGCCTAAAATATATTATGTAATGGATTACTTTAATAAATACTTTTTTGTCATGCAATTCGGAGTCGGTAACAGAATAGAATTTGTATATAATCTACCTAGCACTGCGTTTATGGCATTTCAAATGCTCCTTTTCTCTGTGTGTAGAAAAATAATATAAATTTATGATAAATGATTGATGGTCCTTTTGGAACTAGTCTTGGGTCTAAATCCAGAAGGCGGTTTGCTAATTGGTGACCTCTGGTTTAGCTGGTCAGCCTAACTCAACTATAAAAATGTCTGGTTTCACATAAATCCTCATCCATGATTCTTGTTCACAGCTGTAGCATATTCTAATATGAGATCCTATATGAAGATTTAATCATAAATGACTTGCTTCCAAAATTAACTACACATAGAAGAGGCCATATTTCACGTGTTCGACTCCACAATGAAACCTTCTGACATTTTTTTTTTCCAATTTAAAAGTGGCAGAGAATCACTTCAAATAAAGTACGAGACAGTAAGTACCTTTCATTAAATCAGGGACTTTAAGCTTGAAGAATCTCAGACTCTCTGAAATGCATTTCTGTGTTAATAAGTCCGTCTTGGTAAAAGTTATGACGTCGTCTGATATGATCAACCATGAAGTACATTACAAAGGTAATGTGAGTGCAGGAACGGGTGTATATTTTCATTATCAAAAACATTGAGCCATTTATCCCAAGAAGTCAGAATAATCATTAATAGGCCGGAATTTATGATGCCAGATCCTCAACTAATGTGAAAGACTCCAGGTGTTACTAATAGCTGTGCGGAAATGTGTGCCGGGTCTAGGGCTAAAACGGAGGCACTCTTAATCTCCGCAGATGAAGAGCCATTTCACTGACACGTTGATTGGATTTTGAGGACCTTAACCGAGGACTACAGGAAAGCAATGAATGGGGTGACTTTTAAAGTCATGTGGTTTTTTGCACTTACAAATGCATTAAACCTGCTTTAAAATTATTTAGTGTTGTCGGAAGCTTGGCCTAATGGTGGATCTTTATCGAATGGTGACCGGTGTTCTTGGGTCATTTCTCAGTCCCATCCAAATGGTGGCATTTTTGTTTTTGAAATAACTGATTGGGTTTTGGAAAGAATTCAGTGAATCACTTTTACTCTTCCTAAATCAACTTTTTTTAACTATCCATTTAAGTTTCTGGGATGATCCAGTGATTCACTCACAAAGACAGTCACTTGTTTCATTCCTAAATGTAAAAAGTCACTATTTTTCAACGAAACGTGAATGATTCATTTAAACCATAAAGGAAGTCAGAAGTCTTGTTTTCTTCCTGAATAAAAGTATGTTGTTAAAAGAATCGAGTTTTTGGGAATAGTTCACCAATTCGCTTGTTTCACTTGTTTCGTCTTAAAAAAAATTTTTTTTGATTCTGATAAGAACTGATTCTGTTGTAGGAATGATTCATTGATTCACTTAAAAAGTCAGTCACTTGTTTTGTTTGTAAATTCATTCATCTTTTTGAAGAAATCAGTTTGGTTTCATGAAAAAAATAAATAAATTCAGTCATTAAAGAAGCCACTTGCCATCCATTTGATAGCAATTATTGCTGTACAAGGGTTTGTTCTGTTCTGTAAGTTCAACAAATACATTTTCAATATAAATCCTATCTAAAGAAGAATTAAATGAACAAATCAGCATGTTGTAAAAATCACATTTAATCAAGTGATTGTGTAGGTTGCATATTAAAAGTATGAATGATAACTGTGAAGCACATCAATGATTAATTTTCCACTTTACAAGAGGTCAGATTTATGTCATGGTTTCATGATTAGATCACAAATAACCAACTTGTGAATATATTTATTGTTGAGTAAGGTGTGGATTGATCAATGTAGGTCACCAACATTAGTTGTCAAATGAATGAAGTTTATTGAACATTTGTAGTCTGTTTTGATTAACATGACATCAAAAGGACAAGTTCAAATGCTTGACTACCTCTGTACTTGAACGAGCTAAGAATCAGCACTGGTTATGTGACCTTTGGCCATTTTAAATAATGGATAGTTTGGAGGACATTGTTTTTGCATGGTAAGGGAATTGTTTGCTAAGGATTAACTAAAAAGATTGTTGTTTATAGGCAAAAATGCATGTTTAGTTAACTCTGTTTTCCATTGAATTGTATTGGAACTACTTCACTTAAATATGAAAATTTAGCTGTTTTACATTCTCCTCTTACTTTCCACAGAAAACAACAGGATTTGGGTTTGAATTGACATGAGGATGTGTAAATAATGAGAATTTCTATTTCTCTTTAGGTGTGAGATATGACTGTAAAGCACCAACCGTGCCCCGAAACAACTGAAACCTTTTGAGATTACCACCGGCAAATGTAATGACCCAACAACAAAGGCCTTGAATATTAGGATGAGACAGATGGATCTCTTGCACCTGTGGATGGAGAAACATCATGAGTCGTAATCAGACCTTCTCTGTGAGGAAAGTCACGGGGACAGTTTTGGAAAGCTTGAACTAGATGAAAGGGAACACAGCGGTTCAGGATCAAACGCCTGGGCTCTAGTCTCTGCCTGTGTTTGTACTAGGAATGCATATATACTGCATAGCATTTAGATCTGGAGCCTTTGTAGAGTTGGAGGCCACAGACGCGACTCTTATTATGCACTAGTGCAGCAACAAACCTGCCCCTTCTTCCGTCCGCCTCTAATCCTCAAAGGCGAAGCTGAGACCAAAGGCAAATTCAAATAAAAACAGACACAGCACAGAGGCGCACAGCAGCGTGCATTGTTTGTGTTCATAATACATTAAATGCCAAGCCTGTATAGATGAAGGAGCTGTGGGTAAATCTGAATGAATTTGTCTTTAATGAGTGCTTGAGGTGGGAGAAAATACTACATTTTAAAGTGAAATTTATAGCATTCTTTAAAGAATAAAAAGGTCAAAATAAAAGCATTTATTTTAAAGAAAACTTTTTAAAATCAGTTTAATGAATCTTTTCTGCATAAAAGTATTCATATATATATGATTGAATATAGAATTGAATTTCTTTATAAAAATAAATAAAAAAATTTAATTGCTCAACTCTGACATGGACACAAAATGATTCCAGCTTCTGCGAATATTCCCCACTCCCAGCACTGTCCATTAAGTATGGTTTGGTTGTTTAATCATGGCTGTATGCCATGCAAAGTGTGTCTGACAGGGAGCATTAGGTGACTATGCAGGTGTCTTCTGAATAGAAAGCAAATTCACACCTCGCTGGAGAGCAAATGAGGCCCACCTTCATCGAATCACCGCTAGCATAAGCATCTGACGCAACTTTTTTTTCCCCCAAAGCTCTGTCGTTCCAGATCGCAGTTTCCTGTCATCTTCCGGCGAGAATTTCTGCGGAAGCAACAATGGAGGGTTTCTGTTCTTCTGCAGCATTAAAGATGCCTCGTCGCCACAGGATGTCGAGCGTAGCCGGTGGCTGAAATAAATGATGCCAAGGCTTACCTGTCGGGAAGAGTGATTCGGCGTGTCGGACTGTTGCATTCGGTGCGGTGACAGACAGGCCCATCATGCTCTAGTAATGGGGTCAAACAGGAAGACGTGGATTTGATGCCCGTTGAGGCCACAGGGCTGTGCCCTCGTTGAGCGGTGCGAGCGGCCCGATGGAGTCAGCCTGACCTGTTTATTACCGTATTTTTCTGCTTCGCTGCAAACCAGTAATGATCGTCACACTGTTTGATTGACAGTGACTCTCTCCCCTCGCTTGCTCGCTCACTGGATCCAACTTGAAAGTGGTTGATGGTGGACGAATTGTGCCTGTTGACCCATCGCCATGCCCCGCCAAGGGTTCAATTTACCTCCCCTGACAGGCAAATGATAAGTTCCGGCCGCACGCATTCAGCGCCCTACCTCACGCTCAGGAAAACACACTGCTGTCAGAGACAGGACCGATTCCACGGCCTTTAATTAGTCTGGCAGTTTTACTTCACTGAACAAGTTCAAAAAGCTAATGATGTTTACATACATGATCTACAAGTCTAAACAACATGCCTGTTTTCAATTAAGTGCCTTGAACATCCATATTTACACCTTGAGAAAATGGAGCGAAAATCAAGAGCAGAAATATTGGACTCTTATTCTAGTTTTCAGTTTAGTGCTGTGGTGTACATTAGGGTCAAAACATCTGAGAGCACACTGAAAATGTGGGATCTTTTTCTAATGGAACTTGGACATTTTGAATTAATTTTTAAGGGACAAAAAAATTGAAAATGTTCTTAAGCATATTTCAACATAATATTATATAAATATATAGATTAAATTTTCATGAAGAAAAAAATGGTTTTGCAAAAAAAAAAAAATATATATATATAAAATAAAAATACTAAATAATAATAATATGGCTTGTGGTCTTGGGACCCCATTTTTTAAAGACATATTATTTTACTTTATCTACATCTATGATTATTATTATTATTATTATTATTATTATTATTATTATTATTATTATTATTATTATTATGATTATTATTATTATTATTATGATTATTATTTATGTATCATTAACCAAAACATTGGCAGCTATTTATACAAACCAAATGTACAATATTGTCTGAGGTCGGTAAGTTTTTTTTTTTATTATTATTATTATTTTTATTATTATTATTAACTGTCGCTAGTGGTTTGTTGCTTCCAAATGCAGCCCTGCTGAATACAAGTATTCTTTTCTTTTTTCTTTTTTTTTGCAAAATTATTAATTGTACTAGCCCCAGACTTTTAGTGTGTATTCTAAAAACTAAATATTTACATTTTTAACAACCATTTTGCATTCGTGCTGCCATAAATAATGAAAGGGCTCTTTTATGCTAGTAACAGTTCGCGTTTGACTTGACATAACTTTTTCACAATACTACAGAATGGCTGCTGCTGCATAAGATTTTTCAGTGCTATATTATATCAGTTTAAAAAGAACACAGCAGCAGTCTTGTATTTGGCAAGAATTATGGTAAACCATAATGGTTTAAGGGGTAATTCACCAAGAACTACACAGAAGTCCAACGCATTACATTTCCAGATGGACGTCTAATAGTGTATTTAGTTTTTTTTTTCTCTCAGGGAAGTTTATGGGACCTTGGCCACAACTCAGACTGCATAGTCATTAGGAAAGAAATTCAACATCCCTGTGAGTGTGTCGCCCTGAGAGTTTGGGTTCCAGGCTTCACATTGTTCTCAGCGAGCACTTCATTATTAAAGTTACCCTTTGCTTTCCTGCAAATGAGATTGACAAATATGGGTCAGGCAGCTTTATTCATTCAGGAAAAGTGAAAAGCTTTTGCAGTATGAAAGGTAATATGTTCATAACAGTAATGGCCACAGATGCTCCTGAACAAAACCTCAATGAATCAAGTATCTGGTCAAGAAGTTATTAAATTAAAGAGTCTGCTATGTAAACGTGACTTTCAAACCTTAATGATTTACATAAACCATGTCAAGTTATTTGCCATATGTAGAAATGAGGTGAAATGAAATGCTCTGTTCTTAATTCCTACATTTAGAAAGTCAGTTTAAAATAAAATAAAATAAAACAGTAATGTTAAATATACAGTTGCATGCATTACAATAATAAATTAAAATAAAATAAAATAAAGAGTGAAATATCCAGTTTTTCCAGTAAGAAATAATAAAAAAAAAAAAATAATAAATAAAAGTGCAATAAAATAATGACATGAAATATTCAGATGTATGCACTGCATATGTCAAGATTGAAAAACACATTCAATTCGATGTGGTTTCTGTCTTTTGATGCTCTCTCTGTATCTATGTGAATTGTATAGAGTTATGGTTATAAATGGCTCTTTGGAAAACGACACGGCTGGGGAAAAACTACCAGATCCAAAGGAAGATCACAGCGTTCTCTCTTTCTTAGATCAAAAAAGATGTCCAACATGCTGAGTTACTTTTTCTTAAAAGAAACGCCTTGGGCAAGTTCTTCTTTAAGGATCCAAAACAGACAGATGTTTCAGAATGCAATGGCCTCAGTAGCAGCTTTGCATCACCAAGTTCAGACATTCCACAAACTCGCAAACACACGCAACCACCTGCACAATCTTACACCTCCGTTTCAATTATGAGAGTGGGTGATTAGCAGCTGTCTGACAGGAAGGACTCCGCCGGATCTCTGTGGCTGCGAGCGGATGGTGGTGGTAGCTGTGGCACTGGATGTGTGCTAACTTGCAGAGGCACAGATGCTTGGGCCTTAAATAGCATTATATGCTAATTAATGCATCCAGTGGCTCTCGCTGTCAGTCACACTGCTGGCACAGCGAGCCTTCGTTAGCAGCGTGCCAGACTGATGTGGCGGTCTTTTGAGGTTTCAGTTCTTCTAATATTGTATTTAGGTCTCAGTGTGAACTACATTTTATTGTGTATTGTAAATAAAAGTGAGTACAACAAGGTGAGTACATCCAATAAAATTGGAAGAGTGAATCACCTTGAAGGGGGGTATTTTGCAACAATAGCTGAGTGAACATAATTCTGCTGATTGCTTCTGTTTGATTACTGCTTACCAAATAAATTTTTATTTGGGTTTATTTTGTGTGTGTGGGGGGGGGCATACAGTAAAATATAATGTTTTCTTTTTTTGTTTGTTTTGGTTTGTTGCTATGCAGTTGCTTAAATGTTCAAAGTGATTATTGGTATGTTGCTAAGTGGGTTAGGGTGTTGTTATGCAGTTTTTAAAGTGTTCAGAATGTTTGGGACATTCTGAAAATTTGTAGTCTGTTTTATTGTATGGTTGCTATGTGGGCTAAGGTGTTCTTTGTGGTTGCCAAAGGGTTCTGAATATTAAGATGTCGTGGTGTTGTTCAGGGTATTCTGGGAGGTTGCCAGATTGTTGCTATGCAATGTTAAAGTGTTATGAATGTTAAGAACACTGCTGTGTGGTTAGTAGGGTGTGGTGAAGTGGATTAGGGTATTCTGAGTGGTTGTCAGGTGTTGCATATATTATGTATATGTTGGCTTATTAGTTGTTTATTTAATATGTTTATTTATTTTTTCAATAATAAACATTAATTGACAAATGTCTTTGCTGATGAATAATATCTAGAAAGCACATTCACCCTGCTGCAAGCGCTCTCAGAAGCTTTTAGCATTAGTTTAGCTCCTCCGTCCAAAGGTACTGTAGAAAAGGAAATCAGCAAATCCTGCTCTCTGTGTTTGACTGTTCCCTAATACCTACACAATAACCCCGTGGGGTATACTTGGGCACAAAGTTGTTTTGCTTGTAAAAAAGCAAAGCGGTCCCAGAGGGGCTCCTCATCGCACATACGCCTGTCTGCCACCCCCCCCGGGAACAACTCCCAATCATCAGGGGTCTCAAACATGACAGCCAATCACAGCCACCCTATTTTTACACCCCGTCTCTTGTTCTCATACCATGTGGGGTCAAGAGAAAACATTAAATTCAGGTCGGTTTCGATCAGTTTTTTAGTAGTACAATGGAAAATGATATGCATATGAAGCAAGAAAAAAGGTTACATTTTTATTATTATAATTACATAATATTGCTCAAAGCTTGGTTTTTCATAGCTAACGTTGTTTCAGATGTTTCTCCTAAAAGTTTTTAGTGTATAAGAGAATAGAACTTTGAAATAAGGTAATAATCAAACATCAGCATGAGAAATATTTGACTTCATCTTTACTCAGAAAGAGATTTATTTTTATGCTGTTCATGTACCTTGAAAAATTCTCGCTCAGAAATTATTAGTACATTTCCCAAAGAATTACAAAGAATCTGCTATTAACACTGCATTAAACATGAAATTGTGAAGTAGAACATAGTCATTTAGCAGACGCTTTTATCCAAAGTTACTTACAAATGAGGACATTCATTAATTTTGACTTTATGTTTTTGCATCAATTAAAATGTTCTAATTATTTAGAACATTGTTGTGTGGTTTCTAGTGTGTTAAGAAGTGGATTTGGGTTTTCTGTGATTAGCAATTAATATTTTTGGTTTATTAAAAACATGATTTTTATTTATTTGCAGAGGCTTACATTAGCATCACATTCAGTGCATTATCATGAATTTGCACCATAATATGAACTATACTGTAATAGACAGTATAACCATAAACCTCCCATAGTGTTGACACCAGGTCAAAGAACTTTGAATTTATATATATATACAGTACAGACCAAAAGTTTGGACACACCTTCTCATTCAAAGAGTTTTCTTTATTTTCATGACTATGAAAATTGTAGAGTCACATTGAAGGCATCAAGGGCTATTTGACCAAGAATGAGAGTGATGGGGTGCTGCGCCAGATGATCTGGCCTCCACAGTCACCGGACCTGAACCCAATCGAGATGGTTTAGGGGTGAGCTGGACCGCAGACAAAAGGCAAAAGGGCCAACAAGTGCTAAGCATCTCTCGGGGAACTCCTTCAAGACTGTTGGAAGACCATTTCAGGTGACTACCTCTTGAAGCTCATCAAGAGAATGCCAAGTGTGTGCAAAGCAGTAATCAAAGCAAAAGGTGGCTACTTTGAAGAATATTTGAAGAAAATATGACATATTTTCAGTTGTTTCACACTTTTTTGTTATGTATATAATTCCATATATAATTCCACATGTGTTAATTCATAGTTTTGATGCCTTCAGTGTGAATCTACAATTTTCATAGTCATGAAAATAAAGAAAACTCTTTGAATGAGAATGTGTGTCCAAACGTTTGGTCTGTACATATATATATATGTCTTCTCTCAGCTATAGCACTAAATACCTCTCTTCCTTTCCTTTCTCTCTCTCTCTCTTTCCTTTCTCAGGTTTAGCTGCTGGACTATATCGCCACTTCATCACCCTTTCTGGCAGATGAGAACGCAGAGCAGAGTTATTAATAATTTTGTCTGTGTGCTACAGATGTTGCACAAATGAACAGGGCTGTGTTGAGTTCTCATGACACCGGGGCACCTCAGGTGCTGAGCGCAGACCCAGATCTGTCTCCCTCCCCCTCCAGCGCTGTCTCAACCCTCTGGAAATGAATGAAACAGGAAGAGCTGAGGTGAGGACAGGAAAACAGACACGCCCACACATCCTCAACTCCTGATTGACTGAGAGAAAAAGATGGATTTGAAGTGAGAGCAGGATAGAGTTGTGTGGTTGACCACATCCTTCCTCTCTGTCCTTTCAGGTTTTCAAAATCTTCCTATCATTCATTCTTAAATAATCATGTGTATTTGAATTTGCATTTACAGTATGTATTTTGCAGAAACCTTTATTCGACTATATTCAAGGTAAAAGTTTGGCATTCTTTGCATTTCCTGGGAATCGAACCCATGTCCTTGATTGGCATTGCTCACTGTTATAGGTTACAAAAAAAAAATAAAAAATTAAAAAGTGAGTATTTTACATTATTTAACATTTAAATATTTTCAAAATCAAATAATGGTGTAGCAAAATAATACTGTTAAAGACTTTGCTTATACATAAATAAATAAATAAAATCAAAGTAAATGCGGAACGTTGTCTAAATATGTCTAATATCTTATATCATGAAGCAAATAATGGTGTCACAAAATAATATTTATTTACAGATTTTGGTTAAAAAATAAGTGTAAGTCAATGGGGAATTTTGACTTAATTAATTTTCTTGAAGTGAAATATAAAAAATAACATCAAAATAAATGCATATATTTGTTTTATTTTTATAACAAAAAAAGTTTATATATTAAAAATAAGTATAAAAGTTAAATCAAAGTTTATTTGAAGCAGCTAATGGTATAACTAAATAATAATGTTATTATTCATGAATTAATTGATTGGTATTATTATTAATAATAATTAATAATAAATATTAAATATGTTAGTTAAAAATGTAAATAGGGAACTTTAAATATAATCTTAATGTATGTAAAGTGAAATCATCTGAAAGTTTATGAATATTTTAAATATATCTTAAATTAAATCTCTCTCTCTCTCTATCTATTTAAAAAGATATTTCAGTATAGTAGAAATTACATTTAAACAGAAACTTATTAACTGTTAAATTGTCAAACACACTCTAGAATAATAAATGAAGAAAACATTTATCCAAATGAGTAGTGAAAGGGCATAGTGAAAGATGAGAGTGATGGAGAAACAGAGAGCTAGAGAGAAAGTGCTAACTAGTCAGAGAAATAAAAGCACTGAAAGACATAAAATATGACTTTTCCATGAGGGGTGTGTGTATGTGTGGGAATTCAGGCCCAGCTGTGGCACACATGACTGAAGAGACTCTTATCCCAGGCCTCATGTTTCACAATGACCTCCACTTCCGTTCTGCCCCTCGCTGCCCCTCTCAATCCTGCACCAAGCTGTAAAAAAAAAAGCCTTTCTGAGAGCAGCAGGCCCATGAAGAGGTGCTGGTGTGTCAAACATCTGTTTTATCCATTACTGTGAGACTGCAGGTCTGCAGAGTACAGAAGACACAGAGAAACATCCATAAATCTTTGGCCTCTGGTGAAAACATATTTTCCACACACTCCTCCCTCGTTGTCTCGATAACACTCTGCCTTCATCCCACATCCCTCCATACTTGAGTCTAAAGGGCCGTTCACACATGCTGTGATCTGCAGCAGCAAAACAACCAAAAATCACTGATTTTTAACAGGAGTTGGTGATTTTTAGTGACATAAGTGATAGTGATGGTTTATGATGTGTTCAGAAATGCATCAAAGGTGAGAAACTTTATGCAAATAAGCAACATTGTATAAATCTTTTATCAATTTCATATTTTGAAGTTTGTTGCAAAATCATAAAATATTATATACATTATAATTGAGTTAGATTAAAGTAATTGAGAGATTAAATTGCATAAATGTAAATGTTTTTTTTTCTTTTCTTTTTTTCTTACATTCACTCTAAAAAGTTATATGCACTATATCAAAATTTAACAAAATAGCGAGTGCGATTTATTTGCCGAACAAGCATTTACTACCATTTTTTGAAAGAAATGTATATTTTTTTATTCTGCGAGGAAAGTTTAAATTAATTAAATGAAACCATTTGAGAATGAAAATGGCTGACGGCAAATTCAGCTTTGCAATAGCAGGAATAAGTTGCTTTTTAAAATATAATCAAATAGAATATTTATTTTTCATTGTGATTATATCTCACCATATTACAGTTTATATTGTATTTTGGATCAAATATCTGCAGGCTTTAATCTTTTTTTTTTTTAAGGTATTATCAAAATATGACTAAAGGAATACAGTTTCTATCAAAATTCTGTACTTAAACAATTTTGCAAAATAAGACCAGATAAACTGTTTTGATTTCAAATTGTTAAGGACATGGTTTTTAGAAGTTCAGTGAGATGAAATGTTTACTTACGTGGGTAATTTATTGTATTTTATCATCTCTATCTTCAAACAATCTCCTGGGCCTTGTCTCTAGTTTAATATAATAAATGATGCAATTTTTATGGATGCTCTGTGTCTCTCTAATTTGATGTTATTGTAAGATGGTTGAAGACATCAGGCTGAAATCTATCTTTGCATTGATATAAAGCTCTTAATTGTTTCTAGAGCATCAAATGAGTTTTCTAGCATTCTCTTTTATCTGCCAGTGTAGACAGTAATATATTGAAGGCATAGGGATATGAAAGACAGGCCAAATAAAGGACACAACGTCCAAGGTTTGTTAAATATTTCATAATAACTAGATAATTAATTTACAAAAAGACATTCATTTTCCTTCTGTATAATGGTGTGCTCATCTAAAATGGAGAGCGTGAGCTCAAACTTTTGAAAAATTTAAATATTTGCATCAATTTTTAAAAGGGGTTTATATCTAATGAATTTAGACTTAATTTGGCATGGCATAAAATCCATTTGTACCGCTTTTAATTAAGAATGCAGTGCATGCAATTAGAATTATGGGTAGAGCCTTCATCAGCAGGTCCTGGGAGAACCGCAGTCGGAAAAATTATGTTAATGCTTTATGCTGAAAACACTTCGAATGGAGGGCAGCTTTTTTCTCATCTCTTGCAGACAATGAGGTGAAGTCGACAGCTTCCTTCTAAGCCTCTTTCCGAACGCTAGGTTTCAAGCGTGTTTATTCTTTTGTTTACAACAAGCCGGCATGTGGAACATATGTCTGCCGTGTGTATGGACCCGGGTTTGTGTGTGACGTTAATGTGTGTTTAAGTGTTGTTTTACAAAATGCAGTGACACTACAGCTGAGTGCTGTGTTATTTATAAAGGGCTGAGCAACTCTTCAAGGCCTTGGCTCTCTTCATCTTGGAAGAGGAATAATGAATCTTTAAGCCCAGAAAGAGAGAAAGTACTGCAGTTTGCACAATGCTATGAGAGCCATTATTACACATAATTCTAAACAGTGAAGCCCATTTTACCTATAATGAAGATTCAGAGCGAACTTCAGCAAGGTAAGTTCATTATTACATGATATGAAATTAAAAACATTCATGTATTTTGTGTTGTATGTTCTTAATGCAACAATTAAAAGATTTAATTTGTGTAAATGTATTTGTACATATCATTTTAATGTGCTTCAGTGGTATATAAATAAAATTCAAAACCAACTGAATTTTTTTTGCCATTTTTCCCAGTATTATACAACACATGCAACATGGTTTTGAAATACAAACAGCTATTGGATTTGATTTTATTATATTGATTTACATAAATTGAATGGAGACCAAGTGGGGATATATTTTTGTTAATAAACAATGTTGTTGATTACTTGTATTACAATAACAAATATGTGATGGCTTATAGAGACAGAGATACACGCGTCATAATCTGAAAACCAGGAGGACAATCCAACGCTCGCCATTGACTTTGTATTTTGGAAAGCTGCTTCCTTGTCATTTCAAACAGAGCAATGCCTAAAAGCTGCTATGTGACAATGTGTGCAGTAAACATGCTAAAAAAAACTGAACTACATTTTTATAAGTTGTCGACCCCAAAAAAAAAGCTTTTAGAACACAAAAGTAGAGTGCAACATGTCATATTACTCTGAGAATGTGGCCCACTGAAGGAAAACGTAATTGGTGACAGGAATTATTGTAACCATGTCAAAGGATTATTTCACCACCCTATGTGAACCTGAGAGGAGATATATTGAGAAACTACATTTTATTGATTTGGGTAAGTGCCCCTTTTCCTTACCTTCATTTTGTTTGAAAAAATGATCCAATTGATTGGTCCAATGTGAAATACCCTGACATCTACAACTATTTGTGTCCTTAAACAATCTTGTTTTTTTTTTTTTTTGAGGTTGTCAGCTTATAAAAACATAGTTCTGTTTTTTTAGCTTGTTTGCTATAAAATATATCTTGTCACACAGCAGCTTTTAGGCATTGATCAACCTAAATGACAAGGAGGCAGCTTCCAGCAATACAAAGTCAATGGTTATTTGACCCACCCATAGTTGTGGGTGTGGCCTAAATATGTTAAGCTATGTTCTATATAAGACTGCACCTTATCTGGTAGCGAATTTCTGCATGTTTCATCTTTTTTCATGATTCAGTGAACCATTCATCCAACCGGGTTGAATTTCATTCCTATCCAGGAATGAAACAAGTTGAGTGAGTCATTGAATCATTCACTCAAGTAATTCATTTTTTCAAATTGATTCGTATAGGAACCGTTAAACACTACAGCGTGGTCCTTGAAGGTTGAGTCTAATTAGTTGTGTTTGTGGCGTGAAAATGGAAGGAGTAACTGGTAATATCGCATCAGAAATTTAAGTAACTCAACTTAAACTTCTTGTTTATTAAAGTGTTGCATAAAACAATATCAGAGAATTGTGCTGTTGTTTTGAATATAGGATAATTGGAAGGACACGGCAGCACTCATTGCTTTATTAACTGGTGAAAATGACCACATTTTACCTCTCAGCCATACCTCCTTTCACAGTTTGATGCTAATTAATTTTCACAGATACTTTAAAAAGACCTTGCATATATAAACCTTCAGCGTAATTGACTGCTTTGAGTCTTTCATCTGTTGTAATGAAACGCTATTTATGAATGCACATGAACCGACAGTGGACTTTAGACCTCCAAACAAACTTTGACATCAAGCACAAGTTCAATGTGCCTTCATGCATGCTGATACAAATCGCAAATGAATCAATTGTAATGCTTTCAGCACATTCCCAGTACTTCAAAGCAAGCAAGAGAGGAAATAATGCAATTAGTTACTGAATTATTAAACCATTCGACCTGCAGCCTATATAAAATAAAAAACTGTGCACTTGTTAGTGTACATAAGGAGCTGTTTCTATCTGATATCTAAGATTACTTTTGATGTCATAAGTCAAAGGTGAGGGTTTAAGTGACATCTTTTGTTATTAGTTGTATTTTTATAGACTTATTTCTATAGCCCTTTGCTTAGTGTTAAATCTGGTCAATTTTGACACATTGATGCAGTTTTTATTCTTAAAAGTTCATGTTTATCATTAACTCTGTAGATCTTCCTGTGTGCCACCATGTTCGTGTGATATCCTACTCCTGCAACATGGTGAAATTAGACTTCCTAGTTTCCAAGTGAAAAGTCTCACTGGCTTTTTATTGCACTTACAAGTATGAAGTTGGGAACGCTGTCTTTCTAAGTCCAAATCTTGCATTGTGGCTCTGAAAATGTGCCTCTTTTGATCAAAACAGAACTTCACCTGGATGAAAAAAGTTCCTTTTCCATAATGTGAAAGTCATCTCAACAGTAGAGTGGCCTAATCCTCGCAGCATGACAGCAGCCCATTTTCCCTTCATTTCTCTGCTGCGCTGTTGGTGGCTTCCAACTTTTGAGTCATGGCTTTAATGGGAATGGCATCTGGCTGGATCTCCGCTCCCACCCGGACGCCCATGCTGAACCGACGTGCAGGAACACTCTTCCTATTTCCATTAAAGTTCATTTAACCTCTACACACGCATACAGTGAGTTTTAAAACCACAGTATTCACTCCCTTAAACACACACTGATGTTTCTCAGAAGTGGAGAGCTATGCAATGTGTTTGGGGGCTTGAGCGAATATACAGGTTTGCTCTGGGAAACATGGTTTTCATTGGCAGCACTTGAGAAATGAATAAGCGGAAACCCGAAAGAGTCCAGTGAATATGCATTAAAAAGTAATGTGAGTGCCCTCTTGTGCATTCTGTGGGGAAATTAGCTCTAGGGTTTAATATGAAGTCAGAGCACTAGAGTATTACTAGACCATTATCAAGACATTCTCAACACTCACTCTGTCATTTCCTACGGGACTAATTTGTCTCTTTAAAATGTGTCGCATACAAGTGTATACATTGTGCGGGTTGGATTATTAAATGGATGCAGAGAGAATGAATTGTTTTATTGTTAGATTTTCTTATGAAGCGCTTTGCAGTAATATACAACGATGTTACGTCAACTTAAACATGTCTGGAAAAATTATACTGCGATCACACAGGAAATATTAGTCAGCTATTAAACTTTAAAGGTAATATGTAATATTTTTAATGTTAAAATATTTTCTCTCGTAATTTACAGAGACAGCTATGAACTATTTGTAACTATTTCCCCCCAAAAGTTTAAAACAGTGATGTGTTCAATACTTGTTTGGATGCCCTTGCATAGCAACAGTAGTTATGATTTATTGCATATGTATGCACCGAAATAATCTGTTTATTTTTTGAGATTGTTTGATCAATCGGAGTGCATAAACTCCTTGATAAGAATCAAATTTCGACTGGATTGAAAGGAGTGGTGTAGACCTGAAATAATACAATCAACAAGATTTTTTTAACTGACTTTATGTTCGTGTGATGTCATTCTCCTGCATCATGCTGAAATCAGAGTTCCTAGTTTCCAAGTTGGAAGTCTCACTGGCTTTTTAATGCACTTCCAAGTATTAAGTTGGAAATGTTTCCTTTACCAGCTCAAATGTTGCATTATGACTCTTTTGATTGAAACAGAACTACACATGAATGTCATCCTGTGAAAGTCATCTCAGATTCTTGATACTTGCAACATGTATTTATGGAGAACTTTCGAAATCTGGAATCTGATTTGATTCTTTCGTGCTGATGCAAGTTTAGTGCATGTGAATGTACAGTATAGTACTTATGACTCAACCAATGGTGTGAGTTTGAGGCAGTACTATCTGTTTATTTGACCAGTGTCAGATATAGAAGTAAAAAAACTATTCAGTATTCAGTGGTTCAGTGGTTAAAAAACAGCAAAATTTTACAGACACAGCCTATAAACAAACTGCAAGAAAAATACCTTTACCTTATTTGGCAACAATGGATCACCAGAAGTTAGCGGCTGTTTTGTAGCATTCCTAACTGGATTGATAACCAAAGTGCATAATTCTAAATCTTTAAATCCGTCTCTCTGGTTCTATATGATAAATGTCAACAAAGGATTACAGATTCAAAGCCTGTCTGGGTGAAGAAGACTTTAGAAGCGGCGCGTTCCCCTAGAGAGTGCTAATACTACACAGATAAATGTAAAAGATTTAATGTGCATGAGCATCTAACACAATTTCTCTGTTTTTCTCATTTGGATCCAATTGACACGTTCCTTTTACACTTATGAAATGCTTTCAGTTTCTCTTACTGTATGAAATGACCTCACGCACAAAAAAAAACTAAACAAAAAAAAGACAAAAGATTTCATTCGGTTGAGTAACGGAGTGCTTGGATGTGTACGTATGTGTGTGGCTGTTTCAGAATAATTGTTATGGCATTGCACTGTGGGAGAAGGGCCGCATATTGATTGTGGATTGTACAAATAGTTCATTTTATCAGGCCTGACTGTCCCCATTCTTCTACATGCTAAATAATAAATAAGCCCATCCGTCAATGTTTCAAGGTATTTATTGCAGTTTCGCTTTAGCTTATATAAACCAGCGGAGGCTTTAGTTTAAAACCGCTGGGAAAATTCTTGCGAGTTTCCCATGAAGCTCTGGCAGGGTGTCCAATGAATAGCCCTGTTCATCATTTTTGTCTGAATTCCTTGATTTTATTCACTTAGTATTTATATTCGGATGTAAAGGCCTGCAAAATACATTTAGTCTTGAGTAACAGTTAAATGTTTTCCAGGTGAAAAAAACACTAGGATATAATGTTACAAATTGAAATTGGGGTTCAACATTGTAGAGGACACATAAAATAATAAGCATATATAGTGGTTATATTATTTTTTATAATAAAATTACAAAAAAATTGCAAAAAATTATTAATGCATAAATATATTGCATACTTTTTTTATGCATCAGGTTTTTACATTTCTTGGCATCTGTAGTTCCCATGAACTGTACTTTTTGGCAGACTAATTATTCATTCTGATAATTGATTTTTATAAAAGTATTATATTGAGTATCATTTGGCTGTTGCAATTGTTTTGAATAACAGCAATAATCTATGATAGGCTAAAACGTGCAGTGATTTGAACAGTCCTTACCTATGGCAAAATTACTTTAAATGCAAACACTATTGCTTTATTGTAATATATTGTATGTTTTATTGTGGATTTCATATTATACTACAATTATATTTTGCGATTCCCCCAGCCTTGTCGCATGGCAATACAGTACATTATCCTATTTAGTTATATTACAGTATAGTGAAAAAATGTCAAGTTTGGTCAGTTTTTGGTCAAGTTTTGATTAGTCAGCTGGTTTATCTGAATTCAGCATTAGGGAAAGTGTACCAGTGACTACCAATGCACTACACTCCATCAAGAGATTCATTATTTATTCAAACTTCTCCAATGCTTAATGTACCTGAAAAACATAGTCTTGGATCACTGTTTGAGCACTAAATAATTTCGCTGATCAATATTTCTGGTAATATGACATAGAATAACGTGCGGTCAAGGAACAAATGTTCAATAGATGTTTCAAAAGTAATCTCCATGCACTTATGAGTAAAAATGCTTTTACTCCACATAGCCCATTAACGCAAGTGAATTATGGATTTTTTTTTTCTTTTTTTTTTTTCTAGATTCTGAACATTAGGCTGTGAGTGTAACCAAGTAGAAATGATATTACATATATTATATAGCAGTACACAGAGAATTAATGGATGTGTGTCCCACCATCACTACAGGATGAGATGGCCTGGGCTTTCCCAAGGGATCCTGAGCAAACTGAGGGTTTTCTCTATTCCTTTGAAATTGGGTTAGAATTTAAAGGAAGAGTTCAACAAAAACTAAAAAAGACGTCATTATTTACTCACCTTCACAAAAAAATGTATAGGTGTTTGAGAATAAATATGGCCAAACTTTTCTTTTTGGGCTGAACTGTTTCTTTAAGGAAAGCATATGCAGTTCTTTCAAAGTACTCTGATGTAGACCAACCCTAAACGTACCTGATCATGTGGGGACTGGATTATTAACCTCTGTGAGTTTCAGAATGCCAGTATTATTTCTGCTTCAATGGAAGTCCAGTGGGCTGAGATCCGGACAGGATTACACTCTTATAAATTCAGTCTTGAAATTCAGTCTCATGACACTGGTTAGGAGTTTTAAATTTTGCATATGGAAAAGATTTAGGCTTTGCTTTTAGTCAGTCTCTTGTGGCTGTGTTCAAATAACTTCCAAATCTTGACTCATCAGATTTCGAACCAGCACCTTAAATGCTTCAGCAGGCAGGACCTTGTTTGTTGCATTCATTACAAAAGTCCTGAATTATTACTATGTACTTTTAGCAGAACAACAAAACCTTGACAGGAAATGACAAATAACTCGAATACAACTGATCAGTCAATTTTATAATGTTTAAATTTGATATGCAGATGTTTCAATGCAACTGCACATTAAATGGCTCAGAGAGAGAACAATATAAAACCCTATGAAACAAACACAATTACTTCCAAGCCTAAACATACAAATCTCAGGAATCCCATAGCAATACTTTCCCCTGTAATGTTCTTGTTAGGGATATATGAACTTGAATAGTTTTTTTATCAGATTTGTATACATTTCCTAAAGAAAAAGACGCTTCTTGGGCTGTTGTGATTTCATCACAGTCAATTACTATGTATACACAATAAACAACAATGTTTGGTCTATGTCTAGTGAGGTGCAACGCATCAATGAACCATGAAAGAACATGAAAGCGAATTATATTTCAATCTATACAAATCTTATACAAAGCTATCATAGGTCTTTTGAAGATTCTAAATTTAGCACACGAGTCATGTAGACTAACACAATATCCTGGCAGTTCGTAACTATTTTACGTTTTGGCAAATTGGTGGCTAATTCATATTCATTTACACGTTTTCGAACAATCTGCTAATCCCTCAGTAATGGTTATGTTTGGGCTTTTTCCCCTTAATTTGTACAAATTCATCATACAAATCCATTGCCACCTAATAAAAGAGTTACATTTCCCCGTAAGACCAGGTTGTTTCTACTTTGGAGGGGCTTGTTTCTGATGTGGTGGCTATGAACACTTCTTGCATTGAAAATGTTTCTGTTTACTATTTAATCGGCCCTTTAATTGAGAAGCAAAAGTTGAGGGAAATGTTGTGAAATGTCCTCTCTCTTTCTTTGTGCCACCCAAAGAGTAACGATAGAGAATGAAGACTTGTTATTGCCGTCAGTCTTTCCGAATCATCAAACTGACAGCGCTGCCAGAGGTGTGAGCCTGAGAAAGAGCTAAATAGAGAGAGGAAGTGTGTTTGGGCTGGAAATATCTTCCCTTTGGAGTCTTCTCATATAATCTTAGAATTTATTTTATTTGGATTACGTAAGTATAAGAATAAGTAAGGTGAGTCTATGCGGTTGAGGTACCCGCTTCTTTCCTAATGAACACATACCTTGCCTTTCCCAGCATGTCCTTGGACTGTCATCTCCAACCTTTTGAGTCTGTATCTGATTATCCAGGCAGCAATTAATCATAATTAAGCAAGTCGGAGTCTTGGAGCAGTGGAGGCGAGGTGGCAGAGGATCTGGCATACCTCCTGGTCAGCTTCTCATTTTGGGAAGCCAGTATTTCACTTGGTTCCGTGATAAAGCTGGTGGAGGGGGGCAGAAAGTGACATATGTGTGGGGGTGGGGGGGTGATTTGGACAGGCCC